>NW_028324310.1:1460000-1582500 GCF_058129835.1 Hydra viridissima
GTTTTTCTGTAACACAATGTGTATTAACCATTACGATAACCTTAGCCTTAATTTACATACAAAAAAAACCTAAATATTAAAAAAAAAGATGTATGGCGTATTGATTATGCATTTTGGAAATATGAAAAACAACTATTGGACCGAACACATTACATTCACATCAAACGGATAAATCTTCAGCAGTAAATAATAACTAGATTTTATGGAAGAAACCAGTTCTGTAGAGAGATGTCAAATGAATTTTGAAGCATTTCCAACATGGCCATTTTGCAATTCAAAACAGTTTAATGTAGTTGTTGTATTAACGTTTGCTGTGGAACACATTTTAAAAACGTGTACAAGAAGCAAAATAAAGACAGACAGAAGTAGAGAAGAAACTGGATTTCGCTTTGTTTTAAAGCTGCATAAAACGAGTTTTGTTAATTGATTTTAAAATAAATATATATAGGACTTCTTTGTGCAGATTACAAAAAACCAAAATATGTAATATATATTTTGGCTTTTTGTAATCTGCACAAAGAAGTATAGTTAATTACCAATACCAGCAATTTTGCAATAACAGGAATACTTGTACAAAAAGATGTTGGACTCAAACCAATCTGCATTATCATAGATAGTTGAGAGAAACTAATCTAAAGTATGCGTTACAGAAAAAGAAGCTCTTACTTTGGTATGGGCAATTGAAAAGTCGCATTTGTAATTGCACGGAAAAAATTTTGCTTAAAAAATTTGAAAAAAAAGGTGGAGTGGACAACAAACTGCTGAAGTTTATTTTTTCTTTCGGTTCTAAACTATAGTAAGATTGCAAATGAAATTGTAGGCACATGATTTTGACATAATATATAAAGAACGAGAAGAGAACATTGCAGATTTGATATTCAAAAACTGCATCCCAAATAAGATATCTAGTGAGTCAGATGAAAATGAAGTGGCGGCTTACGTAAACTCTTTTGTAACAAATATGGCATCCAAATCAATATCACTTGAAGCTATAAAAACTAAGACAACTACAGACATCAGTTTCGTTGTAGTAAAGAATGAATTGTTGTCTGGTAAATGGTATGACAACCCAATAATTGAACCATATTGTAGATTTTAAAATGAGTTAACTGATTATGAGGGGATTATATTTAGAGAAACAATTGTCTTACCTAAGTCTCTTTAAATTGCACATAAAGGACTCTTAGGAAGAAAGAAAAACTGCAGTTCGCTTTCTTTTAAAGTTGCATAAAATAGATTTTGTTAATTAGTCTCAAAATAAAAACACATAATAAATGATATAAGTATTTATATATTTAGGGAAAACGTAGCAGTGGCAATGATATATTGCCATACCTAACAAAGATTTCGCTGTCTACAAATTTTTTTAAATAATGGACAGCAATCAAAATATGTCAAGACTCCAAAAAAAGAAACGGCAGGGTTACATTTTGAAAGTTTTGACTTTTTACACTTTCTAGCTTTATTAATCATAATAGCATATTTTGTATATGAATTCAAAGCAAATTCACGATTTGATGTATGTTAAAAATTTGATGGAATGAAATCTCTTTTCTTTGTTATACAAAAAATTACCTCCCCGAAAAACAAGTTTTTAAGAATATTAATAATATTCGGCATTTACTGATAGACATCAACCAAGTTAACTTTCCTTACTTTTTGAATTATCAAGACTTACACTGATAGCTCTAAGTAATTGTTTTTCAAAACAGTCACAAATGATTTGATTGATGTAAATTTAGGAAAAAATGGCGGCACATGAAAAACCATTAGAAATGCCAAACAAATCCACAAAAAATAAAAAATAAGGAAAGATTGCATGAATATCAAACATTGTGAAATAAAAAAAAACAACAAAGGCTTGCATTGCATAAAACAGGACTTGAATGTAACTGTTAAAGGTTGAAATGCTTCGAAATTGTTAAAAGAGAAGATAGAATTTTTTTATTAAACAATTTTAACTCACTAGCTAGCAAGGATGCTCAAGATTCGTATCTTGCTAGTTTAATAACTTTAAGTAATGTTTCAAGAGGAAGACCATGAAATATAGATTCAAAAGGTTATAATAGCAGTATTAAATATAAATTATTTTTTTTATATCAAGAGGTAATTACAAGAAACAGTTTGTTTGTTCATGTTTGCATTTATGAATTTAGTTCAATTTGTGCTTGTTTGATCAATAAAAATTACGTTTGGGTTGCCCTTAAATATATCACATTATATTATCAATATATCTATTAAATTTGTTAAAATTATTTTTTAATTACAAATAAACAAATGGTAATACTAGCTTAACTAAAAAGAATGTCACACGATATGATTGTAGGTTCTGGAAGAGCTGAATATCTATTTTAATTATAAATTGTTTTGGTATATATAACTGGATAGTAATTGCAAGTGATAGTAACTAATAGTGACAATAAATAACCTGATGAGATTTTTTGTTTTAATTCTAGGCGCTTTTACACCACCTCCTAGAATACTTGAACCTGTTGTGAAAATCCTTCTAAATATGTCAAATGATACCTTTTGTATACAATAACCATTTTATGATGCATGGAAATTTTTTATTCTTGTTAACTTTACATTCAAAGGCTTACTTCATCAACACATAAAGCCAGTCATTATCATTCAGACTATTAATAATATATCTATTAAATTTGCTAAAATTAAGTTTTTAAAAAGAAAAAATGATAATACTGCCTTAACTAAAAAGAATGTCACACCATATGTTTGCAGGTTCTGGCAGAGCTGAATATTTGTAGGTCAGTCAAATTTCTTTATCACACCCAAAATTACATTTGGGTTGCCCTTATTCTCTATTAATGTTAGTTTTAACATTTTGATGTAAACTTTGGTACAGCACTATTTTTTTGTTTGATGTACTATTCTTTGATCATAACTTTTCATTGTGAAATTTTGTAAACATAAACTTTTCAATAATTATATTTATACTTCAGTTAAAAGTGATTTTTCACTGATTGTTTATGACTAAAAACCCTTCGATTATTTTTGATTTTTTACTTCAATAACTTTGTGATAAAGAAGGAAAGGTTGAAGACAAGAAAAAGAAGGCTTTTAACCACATGTAAATTATAATTTTTTATTGTTTTCAATAACATTAATTATAAATAAAAATATGTTTTTTCATTATATAGGTCACTCACCTCACAATTGAAGAGGAAAACACAAATATCATTAGAAAAATTTTACTCCTGAGCTAAAAGATAATCACATAAAATGTAATCGCACTTCTTCTTTCAGAGGTCGAGAGTCCCACTCCCCTCAAAAAAAATTAGGCAACTATATCTTCCTGAAGATCTGAATATAACCAAGAAGTTTAACCTGTTTAAAATCAAGTTTTGAAATGACAAATTGTCGTATGAACTTGATTGCAGCATATTTAACACTAATTTTAACATTCCCTTTGGGTGGCCTAGGACTGCCTCTTTATTTTAATTCAGAATGCAAAAAGCTTAAACAACAATTAGATGATACAGAATTACAGAAAGAACAAAACCACAAAGATGCAGAAACATTTTATGTTAGAAAATAAAATTCGCGGTTTAAAGCACAAACGGAGCAAAGATTTTAATTAAATGCTTTTGACTTCCAAAAAATTCTCAGTTTACCAAATCTATCAACCGACGACTTTTACTACAGAAGAAAATTGGCATTTATTTCATTTAATATTCACGTGCTTTCAAGTAATGAAGTTTTTTTGTATTGTTATGATAAAACTATAGTTAGAAAAGTAGCTGATGAGGTAACTTCAATGCTATATGATTTTTTTTATGAAACATTTAGACTAAGTAATCCAATCTGCAGAGCTATTTTGTGAATCATGTGCCGGCCAAAACAAAAACTGTACATTAATTTGTTTTAAGGATTTCCTTACTTATGAAAAAAAAAAAAAGGTTTTACTTCATTAAAGTTGCTTGCAGAACGCGAACATTCTTATATGGAATGTGATAAAGATATGGGGTAAATTAGTTGCAAAATACCCGCATTTATTCCATCAGATTGAATAAAAATATTGAGAAATGCTTGTGAATGATCCACTCCATTTAAAGTTGTAGAATTGATGAAAGAAAAAATACAAGTGATTTTATGAGAGCATTTTATAAGAACAAATGTCCGATTCCAACACTTCCCCTTCATGAAATTTGTTATAGAGGAGACTCAACTGGCATTATATTTCATCATGATTTATGCAATAGATTATTGTTAAAAACAAATTTAAAAAATAATAGCAAGAATGCTATAAAAGGTGAGATTCTATATAATGCAAAACTTTGTATCTCGGAGGAGAAGAACAGATACTTACAAATATTAAAAAGTTCACATTAAATACAGAGTTTTACGATTCTCTGTCTCACAATCAGGATCTTGACGAGACACTTAATGAAAATATTGATTCTGAAGATGAAGAGTAGAAACCTTTTTTTTAATTGTAGTTTGTCCCATTTTTTTTGTTTTAAAAGTTTTTTGAAAGATTTTTAAACATTAATTTTTTTTTTCTTTCTCTGCATTTAAACTAAAACAATTTTAGTAGCGAAGTCGATTGTTAAAATAGGCTCCGGTCTGATTTTATTTATAAGCTAACATAAAATAATTATTAATTTCACTTTTTAATTGATCTAAAAACTAAAATGACGTCATACGGGAAAAAAACAGCAATTTAAAAAAAGCTTCACTTAAAAAAAAAATGTAAAAAACGAAAAGTTAAATTGCACTTAAATTAAAAATATAACTTTGTAATTGCATACAAAGATGGCTATTTTTGCAACATATTTTAAATATGTACACCTTTTTCATAAAAATTAAAAACTTATTTTGGTTTGAAAAGTTTAATGATGAATTATTTCAAAATGTAAAAATGCGGCCCTGGGGTTTCTTCCCGTAGAGTCTACATATCATATTAGTATCTTCGTAAGCTGATTGTGTAAAAAATCTGGCGGTTGAGGATACAAACAAAGATCAAAAAGAAAAAGAATATTGCTTAGGAATAAATTTGAAACACTTTAACGAAAGTTCAATGAAAACGAATAGCTCAGGTTGCTAAAAACTGAGATGGCTCAGAAACAGATGTTAATGATAACTGTCCATTCTCTGATTCGACAATTGCTACATATAATATAGGAGTTAAAACTGATTTATATATTATTTAGAAAAAAAATCATAGTTTTGCATTTTTTAAAGTTGAGTGGTGTGTAAAAGCATCATACTATATTTTTATAACTACGTGGTAAGGAATTGATGACTTTAACGAAATCTTCATTGAAACATCCCAAAACTTAATGATTAAAGCTATATATTTTTTTAAATATTCGATTGTAAACGCCAACTTTTACTTACATAATCTCGTGAAAATAAAAGTATTCATTCAAGGTTATTGAACTTTGAGATGACTTGGTCTTATTTGATTTAAGTTCTTAATGCGGACTGCAGACATATCGTGGTAAAAATTGTTGAGCTTTATTCTTAAATTTAAATGCGTCTCGCACTTAAACTTAAATGCGTCTCGCACTTATATTACAAACATGAGATTATTAATCTGAAAGAAAGAGCAGAGGATCTAAAAGAAAAGATTGTGGAGTATTTAATTATTGAATTATAGCTCATAGCTTTTTCAAAGTGGTCAAATAATAATTATAATATCTTTTTATTTTTCATTTGATAAAACGATGTATTATTTCATGATTAAGTAAAAATAGTATGCAGAAATATTTTAAGACAAAAGCCATTTTCTCTGACGAAAACTGAGAGTTTTTATGACAAACTCATGCATGTAAACGGACCATATGAGATAAAGCTTTTAGCGTACCAATTCAAATAACCAGATTTTTTTTATGAACTCTAAAAAAAAAATACCCCACCTTAAACCACTATTTTGAGGTTAGTTTTGTATTACTTTTAAGGATTTCTTCACGTTTCTTCCATTTCAAGTCCTTAACTTTTTCACAATGTTTTGGTCACTGAAAATCATTTTTTTTAGACAAAACAAAATAGGCTATCGAAAAATGTTAATTCAGCTCTGACTAAAAAAACCTCTTTGTTAAAAGAGAGTTTAAAAAAAGCAATATCCAAAATATTAATGAAGAGCATTTCCGGTCTAAGAACCACTCTTAAAACATTCACCTAACCAGTTTTTTTATGAATATGATTGGTTAGATTATATTCATAAAGCATATTATTATCATATTATTAGATTGATTAGTTTTATTTTGTTTTAATGATAGACATAGTTAATGCTATATGACACTAAACAAGTTACATATGAATGAAAGTTACCTGTAACAACAAAACTTATTTTCTCTGTGATAGCTCTCTTCGAAGGAAAATAATGATAGCTAAATTCCATTGATATAGTCATTGAGTCTGCTACTGTCAGGTTCAAGATACTAATAACAAAAATATACTTTTTTTCTTTTCTTGATGCTTTTACTGATGCTCTGTCACCAAAAAGTTCTTTACCTTTGGTAGTTATAACAAAAGCACTAAGATTTTTACTGTTTAGTTCTGCAATTGTAGTCGTGCCATTTATAAACTTAAAAGTTCTAAAGTTATCGCCTTTGTAATTAACTGTTGCGGTTATCTCTACGGATTCACCTACTTTCAGGTTGCTTTTACTTATTGATGGTTGGATTGAAGCTGCGAATACTAAAAACGATAAAAATGTACTTCAAATTTACGTAAATATATTTTAACAGAACAGGAAAATATTTCTATCAGGGGAAAAAGATATTAATATACTCATTTAGGTTTTTCAAACGAGATGTCAGAGAAAAAAGAGATTTTTTAAATAGTAGCTGTTCACTAAATGCCATCTTTTTCAAATTTATCAAAGTATGCACTCGGACTCACCCTTCTCTCAGTTATTGAACATAATGAGAAAAAACTAAACAAGCTCAAAAACTGTTACTGAACTAATTTGTTTGTTTTTTTTTTTTCATCTGAGCTATGATTAATTTTTTTGATTTAAATCATCTGAGCTATGATTAATATTTTTGACTTAAATCATCTGAGCTATGATTAATTTTTTTGATTTAAATCATCTGAGCTATGGTTAATTTTTTTGATTTAAATCATCTGAGCTATGATTAATTTTTTTGATTTAAATCATCTGAGCTATGATTAATTTTTTTGATTTAAATCATCTGAGCTATGATTAATTTTTTTGGTTTAAATCATCTGAGCTATGATTAATTTTTTTGATTTAAATTATCGGTTTAAATTTTTTTGTTTAGACCAATTGAGCACTGCTAATAACATTTGAAGATTGAAGATAGAAAGATAAATATTTGAAGATTGAAGATGAATAGAAAGCTTTTAACCTAAAGATCTCGATTGAGTAACCCAAAATTAATGTTTTTTGCTCGTGTGCTGTTGAGAATATAAAAATTCTTGTTAATAATTATAATCATTTTACAGGGTGACCACAAAGTGTCCGCACACGAGACGGTTTCATCTTGTGAAAATATAAGCATAAAAGCACTTATGTATTTTCTTATTTATTTTCTTATTTATTTACTTATAAATTGTTCCTTGGGCTCAAAAAGAACTTGGAAATCGTATTTGGACGTTCATGCAAGATGGAGCTCCAGCCCATAAAAAGAAGACAGTTCAGGATTTTTGTGCGGCAACTTTTCCTGATTTTATCAACTTTTCTCAATGGCCGCCATCGAGCCCCGATCTTAACCCGATGGATTTCTCAGTCTGGAGCGTCCTAGAAGGAAAGGCATGCCAAAAGTCGCATAAAAATATTGAAAGTTTAAAAAAATCACTACTGAAAGCTTGGGATTCTCTGGACCCTGCCTACTTGCTCGCCACCGTCGAAGCATTCCCGAGACGCCTACAGGCCTGTTATTTTGCTGATGGAGGAAAATTCGAATTCAATCTTTGAATCATAATTGTTATAGTTCAATAAATGTTTTAAAATAAAATTTGTGTTCCAAATACTTTCTACATGCTTTTTATTAAGCTCTTTATCTGTGCGGATACTTTGTGGTCACCCTGTAGTAAAAAATTCTAGTCAAGTAAATATAGTTAAAATGGAACAAAACCTAAGCATTAGTTTTATTACACAAAAAAGTATGCACCTGCAGGTAACAGATTGAATTAAGATGTTGAGTGGTAATATTCGAGTTCAACAATAATATTGCTTCTTTTTCTTATTTTGAAAAATTTACACTTTTTAAGGAAATTAAGAAAAATCAAGAAAAAAAACATCACCAAATCATCAATTTAGGCATCATCAATTTAGGCATCATCAATTTAGGCATCATCAATTTAGGCATTCTCGTAGTGTAATAAAAGTCAAATATTTCTGTTAAACTAATACCCAAATTGATAACTCTCCATCGTCAAAATATTTTTATGCGTGTTGAAGTCTCCTAAATTCTATTAAATATTTTTGGATTTTCTTTTGCTCACAGAGATATTCTCATGGAGATAATAGGTTTTGAGCGGCAATATTTGAGTTTAAGAAAAGTTGTACCTCTTTTGTTTGATTTCTTTGTGTTATTTTAAAGAGTTTAAAATTTCATAGGAAATATTTTAGAGATATAGAGAAAAACAAGGGCAAAACCCAAACTTGACAACTATACGTAGAATCCACATAAGTTTTTAATCATGTTAAAGTTTTCTAAATATTGATAATTAATTTTCGGATTTTGTTTTCTAATATTGTTTCCTAATATTGATGCATTTAACAAAGATGAAATATAAAATTATTAGAGTTGAATAGAATGAGAGTTTTTGCAATTAAAATGCCATGCCGTACACTGCACTATTATAGAGAGCTTAGGTCTAAGTTGATTTTAGCTGAGGCTTTTCATCACATTTGTGATAAAAAAAAAGCTATTGCGGCAATAAAAACTAAAATTAGAGAAGGAGTTTTGTACTGAGTGTTAAGAATTTTTTGCGTAGAAATTTAAATGAGTTTACTTTTTCAAAATCAGATAAGTTGTTTTTAAATAAGGAGACTTTAAACCAAAGTTTATCGAGATGAATTTTTTGCATAACACCTGACATTGAGGAAATCAGTTGTACAAGTTTAAATAGAATCCATTTAAGTAAAATTTGTACTTCTGGTTTAAGTCTAGCTTGTTTACAATTTTATTAATGAACCTGAATTTTTTGATTGCATTTTTTCCTGAGTGTTGTAGAGAAGATTGTCTTTTGCCTCCTTTCTAATAGATTTTTTCCCAATCAGGCTTCTTTCAGTGCAACTGCTTTTGATCTAGAGAAGTTAGAGCGGTCCAAAGGAATTCCTTTCAGCATCTTCAAATTACTTGTTGAGGGTTAGATTAAAAAAGTTATTGAATGAAATTGTTTCTGAAGGAAATGAAAGAAAAAACACTAAAAAAAAACTTAAAATTTGAAATTAATAATACCGATGAGAAGATAACCTCTCTTTACCTCTCTGCATCAGAATCATTTTTCTTTTGATGAAGCAAAATATCACAAGTAAAATAAAATATTTCATATAAATTTATTCGTGATTCTCTCACTAATTTGATTTATTGGAACTGAGGTATTAGATTTTACAAATGCATATCAGGTGATGCTGTTTTTAAATATGTAGAAACAAAAATTTTCTGCTTGTCAACTTGCTTATGTTGTTTAAAAAACTGTTGCTAAATCCCTGTCAATAGTTCACAGTAAAATGGAAAAAACAAGTTTGGTTGTTTTTATTTTGGTATAAGTATAATATGCATTACTAAGCTCACGTTTTGTTAAAACAAAAAAAAAAAAAAATGTTTTATCTTTGTTTAAGTAGTTTGTATTTAATGGGAAAACGCTCTCTACCTCTTCAAATGGGGCAAGTTGAGAAAAATTGCAGAATGGTTTGGTGTAATAGTTTTGCCTCAAAAAAGAAAACTTATCCTTGAAGATCCTGCAATATCACGCATATATTTTTTTAGGGATAACATTTGACGAAATAGCACGAACAGTAAAAAAAGTAGATGACACGTAGTTTTACGAGCGATATCGAGTTGTTATTTTCCCTTACATGAATAAAGCTAGAAAGCTAAAAGAGGATATTGCTCCCGTTTGTTGAAAAACAAAGAATTAATAGTGAGATAGACACAAAGGAAAAAAACAAAACAGTATAAAGCTATGGGTTCATCATAATAAATATTGCATGTAACATTTAGTAGGAAGTGTATCTAAACAGGTTCTCCTAATTCAAATTATGATAGCAAATAGAAACTCCAGCGACAACGTAGTTGACCGGAGCAAATTTTTCTTTGATGTCCATTATTAAAAAAACCTACCAGCATATTTGAAAGGATGATGGTTCGTCGCATAATATCTGTTTTTTACAACCGGGCTCAGTAAGAGAAAAAACAAAAGATCTTCCTGCAATTTATATCTCTGCTAGAGGGAGGGCAGCCAAAGCAACTGCAACCATTCTTAGAGGTTAAGAAAAACGCATTTCACAAGTGCAAAAAATCAGCTCGGCACAAAAGGTATTCACATTTAAATTGAAGGTAATGGTTTGTGAGACCAATTGTTTGTTAGCGCTAATTAAATCAAACGCTCCTCGAATTTTTCAAAAACAAAAAACTTGTTAAAACTTGCCCTTCACCTTAACAGCTTAAAAAACATGATACAGACGATTTTAAAGATGCAATGGCGGATGGAAAAGAACTGCTTTGGTGCGCTCTGCCTAGTGCCACTGATGTTGGGCAATCAATTGATGCAAGAGACGTAATCACGCTGAAGACTGCGTAATCACTACTTTTAAACATCAAAAGTAACTGGATAAAGATAATTATTCAGATAAACTGTACTTTAATGAAAGTCCTGTACTGCGGATAAACTTGTAAAATAAAAACGTGTTTTTTTCTTTCTAGTTTTGATTGTCGCCACTTTTATGTTCAGCTTAACAGTAAAAAATTGTTAAAAAATTTTGACATTTTTGATTAAACTGTCCTCGTTTGTTTGTTTTAAATGTAGCTTATTAAACAATATCAATACTTACTCCCCCAAACCTCCTTTATGATGGTAAAATTCACAATTCTAAAACTAGTATAGGGTACGATGTTGTTTACTTTTAAAGCTATTTTAAAATAGTATTACTTTCTTATGTTCTCGTTGGAATATTTAAAAATTCATTAATGTATTAAAGTATACATTAAAACTAAAGCGCCAGTTAATTTAAATGTACTTTCAATGAAAATCAATGACGAAGAAGTAATTCTCTCACAAAAGATAAGAGCTTCGCCTAGTAAGGGTCTGCGTCTCGGAATCGTTTTTTCGAAATGATCCGGGAAAAGCGTAACGAGACGAGAAATATCCCGGAAAAAAATAACGAAACAAAGGAAAAAACTGTCCCCGAATGAAGCTATAAATCGGGACAAATATTTTTCTCCGAATTAAAAAATCGTATCCCGGATATTATCGTCTTGTCTCCTCTCGTCTCAAGTTAAAAAATAACGAGACGCAGATGCTTATCGGCTAGCAACAAACATTAGCGTCTTAAAGCATTTGCTCAAACATTTTATTCGTAAGTACTTTTAAATTTAAGAAAAACACACAATCTTTCTATTGTGGTAAAATTCGTCTATTTTTTTAATGCAAAAGTGAAATGATAATAAAACTGCAATATATCGGCAAATATTAGTGCAAGTATAAAAAGTCTTTCACTGAATACACCAAAATAACATACACAAACAAATAAAAATATTGTAAAGTTTTCTTTAGAAAAGCGCATTTTAATACAACTATCAATAAGAAAAGTTATCAGCTCAGTTTTCAGCTTGAAAGTAATATTTTTTCACTAATCATTAATTTAACAAAACTTTATTTAACAAACATTTTAATTCAAACAAGGCGTTTTTTTTCCACATAAAAATTTATAATAATCAAAGATTAACGAAAGAAAAACAACAGCTCATTTAGTTTCTTTAAGATATAAGAAGTTATATGAGCTATATATATATATAAGTAGTGATATGTGCTCTTGTTTTGAACTTGGCAAAAGAAGAGCGGATATAATTTGGGTACATATATATATATATATATATATATATGTATGTATGTATGTATGTATGTATGTATGTATGTATGTATGAATGTATGTATGTATGTATGTATGTATGTATGTATGTATGTATGTATGTATGTATGTATGTATGTATGTATGTATGTATGTATGTATGTATGTATGTATGTATGTATGTATGTATGTATGTATGTATGCATGCATGCATGCATGTATGTATGTATGTATGTATGTATGTATGTATGTATGTATGTATGTATGTATGTATGTATGTATGTATGTATGTATGTATGTATGTATGTATGTATGTATGTATGTATGTATGTATGTATGTATGTATGTATGTATGTATGTATGTATGTATGTATGTATGTATGTATGTATGTATGTATGTATGTATGTATGTATGTATGTATGTATGTATGTATGTATGTATGTATGTATGTATGTATGTATGTATGTATGTATGTATGTATGTATGTATGTATGTATGTATGTATGTATGTATGTATGTATGTATGTATAATATGAGCATATATTCATAATTAATATAACATTTTTATAACACATGCATTTCGCTACCCTTTCGTAGTCGTTATCTACACTAGTATTAAATTCATCCTGCTTTATCACCCTGCATGACACTTATTTAGTCAATGTTTAAGCAGTTAGAAATGCTTAAACGTAAGCTCCAAATAAATTTAAAAAAACAAAAAATAAAGTTATTTCAAACTGAAAGAAAACCTACCGTCAATAATTAAAACTGCACTCAGGATGAAATAATTTTTGGGGCCAATCTAACATTTTAATCATTAACATTTTTACGATATATTAAAAGATGCCATTTAATTTTTGTAATTGACGCAAATTATGCTGATGCGGTACAAAAGTTTTATTTGTAAATTTGTTTAAGATTTAAAAAAGTTAAAAGTTTATTGAGGATCGAGTTTCTTTGACAAATATTCCTTAGATATTCTATAAAACAGTTTTTCTTATTTTTTCTATAGTTAAGGATTTTTTCTTTTTAGTATTAAGAGTTTTATTTTGTAACCTTAAATAGTTTAGTTTTGTTATAATTAATATTTCAAGTGTCTTTTTGTTAATATTTTCTCTATTTTTAATATAAATATTATTATATTTTTGTTTATAATATTTTTATGTTATTATCAATATTCTTTGTGTATTTTATAAATTCTTGATTTAGTCATAACGAATGTTTCTCTTTTGCAGCTTTTAATTTCTTACTTTATTGTCACTAATGTTTTTCTTATACCATAAATATATATATATATATATATATATATATATATATATATATATATATATATATATATATATATATATATAGAGTAAATTTTAATGAGATGAAAAATAATTAGATGAAATTGACACCACCTTTGTTTAAGTATTTGTTTGTTTTTACTTTGCAAGCATCTTTTTCTTGCCATTTTTCAATATGATCAATAGATGATACCTTTCTATTTTTTTACTATGTGAATAAGTGAACGTTCATTTCTTTTATTAGAAATGCTGGGTCTTCTGGTACGCGGAAGATTAACTTTTGTATTATATTCATGATATCGGTTAATTATTCTGCTAACAGTTGCATGTGCTGTGTTTAAATGTTTCGCAATTTTTCTCATTGTGATGTTTTGTTCATTCATTGCTATGATTTTGCATTTTGTCATATTATCAGTAGTTTTTCCAGTCATTTTGATTCTTTTGTTACTGTAATGCTGTTGTTAATTAGATACTAATTTTTATATTTCATTTGACACAAATTTTTCTAACATTTGTAATAATTTAAATAAAAATTCTCTAATAATTGTTATTAATTTGCAAATAAGTTTTACTCAAAGACAAATGCATTTTTCAATGAAGTTTGAAATAATTGAGTGGATTCTTAATTTCGGCCATTATAATTATTTTAGATTACGAGCTGTGTCAAAAAAAAGATAACGTAATCAGCGCATCGATTAATATTTTTTGAAAATATATGGTGCTTATAAATTAACACTTTCTATATTTGAAAAGAGTCAATCAATCATTGGTTCATTGTGAATCAAAGTCGAATGATGTCAAAAAAAAGGTATAATGGATTGTTACAAATGGCCAATACTGTATATAATACATTTAACACAAGAAAATGTTTCGCATTTGTTAGTCAGATTTGGATGCACAATTTATTTTTGCAGAACCGATACACCAACTTTGCTTGAGAATGTCGCTTACATGTAAATGTCTGGCAATCGTGGATTTAAATGACGCTGTGGTTTTCTTCCTGTCTTATGCTCACGAGCAACATATATCGTGATTTTTTGGCATTTGTTTTTCTCGAACTCGTATTTTAGGTACTCCATAATTTGATTTCATAAATGCCTGCACAAAATGGCAAACGGCAAATTCTGGAAAAAAAGGCTCTCTTGGAAACTTAGGTGTTTATTCATAAAAGAAAGTGCTCATTGTTTCAAAAACAGCTTTCGAGACAATTTTGTGTTCTACTGATCAACAAAGGAATATAAAGTTTTTGAGTTGATTACAGCTATATCTACAAGGGTATAAAAATACTGTACAAGGCCATCGTTTAGTTATTCTCGAAAAAGAAAGTGTCGAGCAAATCTTAAATGACTGCAATTGTACTAATAGCCGCGCACCGTTAGCCTTATTCGCAAGGCATTCATTTAAAAATGACTACTTTTATTTATAAAAGCAAAAGAGAAATATTGATAATGATAAAACTAAAAATTTTGATAAAGATTACATAAAAATACTATGAAAAATGAGCCAAAAATATAATATAAAGTGCAAAAAATTAACAGCTAGAAAATGTCAGCAGTAATAATAACAAAACTAAATAATTAACTTTAACAAAATAAAAACTGTAATAATAAATTTAGAAAAACCTGAGCTATACCAAAATGAAAAATATCTGTTTATAAAATATCTATGGAATTTTTACGCTAGAAATTCTATCGTCATTAAATTTTTAATTTCGATATTTAAATCTTAAACTGAAGTACAATTTAATTTGAACCACATTAGCATCATTATTGTCAATTGCAAAAATGAAATCAGTTTTCACAAATCGGTTCGATACATATAATTAAAAAAGATTCATCGGTCTAAAAATTTTGAAAATTTTTCAAACCTTGATATTCATCGATCAATGCGCAAACATTGACTAAATTAGAGTCATCCACGGTGAAAAGCTGGTGAATTTTTACATTAGAGTAGATGACATTTCCTAAAGGGTAGAAAAAATTTATTTTGTTTTAAATTGTAATTAAAATTAACTGACGCCAGAGCTGAATGGCTGATTTCTTTTTTACATAAAAATATGAAAAACGGAGTCGAAATTTAGTCTTATCAAACTGTACATCACCAATAATAATTTCAAAATTTTGAGAGGAACATTGGTCCCTCAGACTTTCAGGAGCTTCACGGACCTATCGATCAAATTATTCTACGTCTATCTTCAGAGTTTTAGTCTACTTCCAATATATATACTTGTTGCTAAACTTACCATGGGTGACTATTGCAGATTGATAACGTTTGACCTCGTTTAAAAATTTTTAGTTGTTGCTGAATTAAACATAAAAATTTTAATGAGTTTTTTTTCTGACTGCCGAAAAAATTGTTGATGTTCTTGATAAGGTCCTGGAAAAGATCTTAACAGAAATCAGGGGTATCTTCTGAAAGCATATTTAACTGTGTTGGTAGGACGTGAGTATATAAGTCAATAAGTCAGATCAAGATATTGTGTTTCCAGTACTTCAGAAAAGCTACTATTTTGCTCATTTTGAATATTTTTGTGCCAAGCTGAATTTAAATTGTAAAATGTGTTTCCTTGACCTCTAAAAATGACTTGCTTTGACTGTTTTCCTTCTGGCAGAAGCATTACTTAAAGGGAAAGCAATCTTTTATTTCATTAGCAAACACAATTGAAATGATTTAGTTTTATGCGAAGAATCCTTACTTTTTTTGAATATACTGGTATGTTTTCAAGCGGAGAGGGCTCCGGTCAATATTTAGCTTTTGCGGGGTACCGCAGAAAAAATCTAAAGTTCAGTTTCTATGACAAAACTATTTACTCTATAGGAAAAAATATGAAACTTTATAAAAAACATATAGGTTAAATGATTCTCTTAAATAAAATGAATCTACAGCTAAAATTTCAACTCTGAAGCTTTATTTTGAGATGATATATCATGTTTTGAAATATTGCGTTTTCACAAAAAAATCATAACACTAGAAAATTGAAGGCAAAGACAATACTAAGTTTTAAAACATTTAAAATTCTTAGATGAAATCACCAGGTATTTTGGAGTTGTTTTTTTTTATCTTCGTCATGAAGTCTTTTATGTTTTCCTCCAATTCTTTTTCTTTGGTTTTTCGATTCAAGCGAATTCTTCTGCTTCATTCTTCTTACACGAATAACATCTTGTTAAACTGATTTCTTTAGGGTGCAATTTCTAATTCAATGTCTATTAAAATTTTGCTTGTTAGTTGTTTTTTTTTCACTCATAGTTGTTTTATCACTTTAGTTTTATTGTATTCTAGTACTAAAAAGCAAAATGAGAAATAACATTTAGTAAAACAATGAAACTATTCTAAATATACACTCAGCTAAAAAATGCACCCAGTTTTTACAAGCTGAATTATAAACGTTTTACCATAGTTGCTAGTTTTAACTGGTATGGAAGCTCCTTAAAATCTATTGCTTAGCCTTTTTACACAAAAATAGAGCGTAAATGAAGCGTTACAGTGCACACAAACTTTTTAACGATGTTTATTGCTTACTTATTTTGTTAACTAATTATTCATTTATTTCAGAGATTACACTCTTTAAAAAGTTCAGGCAAACTCTGTCCGGAATGGTTCAGGTCGACAAATTTACCTGAACATTTAGGAAATTTACCGTATCGGTTCAAGTATTTTAGAAAACTAGCTGAAGACTTAGTATAAAACTCCTGAAATGTTCAAGCAAAAGAAGTTGCGGGAACTTTTCTACCGGAACGTTCAGGTGTTTACCGGAAACATCAGGTAAATGGCCTGAAAACATGAAACTGTTTTTCCGCGCCAACAGCAATCGTCATTAAATCTTTTAGAGGTCGCATGTTCTTGCTTTCTCTTATTTTAAAATTTTTTATTAAAAATGAGCATAAAAAAGTTGTCAAAGTCAAAGTTGGCAGAAAGCTTAAAAGTAAGCTATCTTTTCATATTTTTTGTAAACGTACGTAAAAGAGATGTGTAGGCGCTACTCCACTTTCTCCCCCCTAACTTTATGATTGATTCTGATAGAGAATTTTATGCTGATTAAGAATCGTATAAAAACATGGGTCTCAAAATTAACGGAAAGTGCTCTAATCTGAAGTTGAAAGTACAAAAATATACCACAAATCGCTAATATTCGCCATCTTGAATTCACTAACTTTACGGTTGATATTGTTTTTAACCGCAAACATTGCCAGCCTGGTTTTTACTATAAGAAATTGTTTCTGGTTTAATATAGCGATTCCACGGCTCAACGAAAAACATTTGAAGTTTGACAAAACACACGAAATTTTCATGAACTTTACTCTCTTATATCTTTTTGTATGCTTAAGCAAACACCTTGAGGTTTTTTGAATCAATTAGTGTTACTCAACCTCTTTCCAGCCAAATATGGGAAGTACTATGGATTATATGGCTTCATTTAAATTTTATCCATATCTTAAGACCACTTTTAAGAAAAAAGCTTGAAGCGGGAACGTTTTTTTAAAACGAAGCTTTTGGAGGTTAGGATTCCTTAGTACCAAAACGCATCCAATTTTTATAAAACTTTCCGTATATATTAAAAAAGGGATGAGGAATCTAATGGACTGTGGACACTTTTTAACTTTTAACTAGTTTTAAGGAATTATTTTTTTAATTAAAAGATTTTTAACTTGTTTTAAAGTTAATTGTAGAATATAATCAATGAAAGAATTTTTCAACTTATTTGATAAAAGTTTTAAAAGAAACTCAAACTAACAAACTAAGAATCCAGTTAAAACAAACTGACGCGATAAGAGTAAATGCCATTGAATTCCATTACCTGCTAGTAGAAAAAAAAAATGCGGTCAATACACCTGATTATGAATTTAACGCACCGGTTCTTTGTTCTATTATTCGAAATCTTTAATATAAAAAATAAAAACCAGGCTGTTGATACTTTGAAAGGATAACTTTTAAACAAAAAAAAATCACTTTTCAAGATGGCGAATATTAGCGATTTGTGGTATATGTTTGTACTTTCAACTTCAGATTAGAGCACTTTCCATTGATTTTGAGACCCATGTTTTTATACGATTCTTAATCAGCATAAAATTCTCTATCAAAATCAATCATAAAATTAGGCGGGGGGGGGGGAGGGAGAGGAAGAAAGTGGAGTAGCGCCGATGTGTATATGGTATATTTACATATTTTTATATGTATATTTACATATATATATATATTACATTTACATACATATAAATGTATATATTTTTTGCCAACGTACGTAAAAAAGATGTATATATAAATAAACACATCTCTTTTACGTATGTTCGCAAAAAATATACACACATATGTATACAACATATGTATGTAAATGTAATATTCGACAATGGTCAGCTCAGATGCTGATTTTGTTTTTACATTTACCATGTACTTTAGCTGATATTATTGAGAAAGTAGATAATTTAAAGTGACTTTTGTATCAATTGCTAAAGTAGCTGACAGAAATTATTTTCATCCCAATCTCTGTACTGTCACATGTTTTGTACTTAAAAGATCTTGTATCAGAGCATCATGAGTTATTTTAAACTTGTTATCCTGATAAAAAACTTTTTTATAAACATCACAGAATGGTTCACTATGATACTATAATAGAAAATAGTGGACCACTTTTACATATGATGGTAATGCGGTTTGAAGTAAAGCATAACTTTTCTAAGCATCTTGCTCATATCATTTGTAACTTTAAAAATATAGCGTTTCCTCTTGCAAACAGACACCAACTTTCTCATGCTTTTGTTTGGATGTCTAGATGTCCATTAAAAGGGATTTCAGTTGTTGGAAATGGTACAATTATTTCATCAGCAGATATTAGGCATAAGTCATTAATTTTACCTCTCATTGGTGAAAAAATAGATGTGTTTATGATTGAAAAAGTAGTCATTTTTGGTCAAAAGTACAAAACTAAGATGTCTGTATTTCATTCTATTAGTGATGAAGGTGAACCGTCATTTGTTAAAATTTAACAAATATATGTTCATCAAAATGTAATTTATTTTAATAGACTTAAGTGGCATGTCCACATGTATTGTCATCTAACTCTATCGTATTGTTGTTCTCTTGATTCAGAGCGTATATGTTTGAAAGAAAAAGACTTAGCAGATTATAAACCTTTTGATGCTGTTCATTGTTTAAAACCTACATGCATATACGAGCACATTATATATATAATATGCTCGTATATACATGTATATATATATATATATATATATATAAAATCTGTGTGTGTGTATATATATATATATAAAATCTGTGTGTATATATATATATATATATATACACACATTTGTTGTTTTGAACAAGTACATTTTTACTCCTTTAATAAGCAGCTTGAGAAGAAAATATAAATTGATTTTTTTTTTTTGTAGAAAAATGATATAACATCTACAGCTCTCAGTTTAACTGAAACGTTAAACACCTCTGATGAGTCGGCTTTGTCACTGACATTATCACCGAAAATCCAATCTTCACCTGACGTTTTTAAATGAGTGAAGAAAGGTTAAATTAAATGTTTCTACTTTTGATGTACAGGTTGCTTTAAGATTGGATAACATTGGCTTTGTAAGTATACCTTAAAAGTAATTTTTTTAAAGTGTTTTGTTCATTATTTTAAACAAATTATAATAAACCAGGATTCCCCCACATATTTTGCAGCAATAAGTTCCTTTTATAACTAAAAAAAAAATTTAAACTTTCAACTTATATAAATTAAGATCTTCTTTTTATATAGAACATACGTAGTTTGGTTGATGAACATCAAACAGGTAAGCTTGTTTTGGCAGAATATGATTTTACAGGTGCACTTATTAAAAGGCGTCAAAATATGATCCACATTGTTGTTAACTCAATGGTCCATAGAGTTGGAAATATGTAAGTTTATGTGTATTTCCGTAATATTAAAAAACTATTGATGTAACACTGAAAATTTTTGTGGAATAAAAATTATTTATAAAGTTATTTATGAAAATTTATCAAACTTTTGCTTAATATAAATTTGGCAATACAAATATTTCCTTTAAATATGTTTTAGATAACCTTCAACAAAAACCAAATCTAATCTTGCAAAAGCTATTATCACTGCCTTTGCAAAGCTACATTCTGGTGGAAAACTTGGATAAGTGAGACTATTAGAGACATTTTATTAATTTTTTTTTTCCTTCCTTTTTTTTCTCACTAACACCAAAGGGGCCACTTCAGTCAAGGAATAGTAATTAGTAGTAGTAGTATCTTCACAAATTGTTAATTATAAGTTAAGTTGTCTATGAATTAATAAAATCTAATATCATAAAAAAAAAAATTTTGTAGGAAAACTATTATAGCTCATATACAGAGTATATAGTGGGTAATAAGAAAAAGTAGGTCACTCCTTATGGCCACATAGAAGAGAGACTGAAAACTATGCGTAAACATGTTGGTGTTGATGTAAAGCTTCTTGAAAGAGAGTTATTGTTTCAGCAGAAGAGTTCCACTTGTCCGGTATTTTAATATTAAGTATATTTTTCATAAAATCTTTCTTCGTTTAATTAAGGCATTTACCTAATACTCAGTATTGTAATAAATTTTCCAAATAAAGCAAATAAACAATCAGCTAATAAATCTAGCTAAAATAAACATTTTATATCTATATAAGTATTGAAAATTATTTTTTAAATTTATCAAATTAAATTTAGATGTTATAAGTAATATGTATATTTTTTGTATAGCACCTTTCTCCAAAGAAGAACTCAGTATGATAGGAGAGTTGAGATTTGATGACTTAGGCTATGAAAGAAAGTTGGACTGTATGGAAAAAGCGTCATGCTCTCGTCGAAAATGGATTGTGAATTGTTAGCCAACATTTGATGATTAACTCAAAACATTTCCGCCATTAAAAGATCTACCCATACACGTAAGAATAAAAATCACCCTATTATCATTAAAATTTTTCACCAATAAATATTTAAAATTATTCAATCACAAAAATTAAATTTATTGTAATTCATACAAGATATATCTAAGATGCATCTTGTATGAATTACAAGATACATCTTTTAAATTACAAGATACATGCAAAACCTATACGACAAAAAAATATTTAAAAATTACAAGATGATCTTGTAACTTTTAAATATTTTTTTGTCACATAGGTTTGGCTAAAGTATTCTTAGGTTTTGCTAAAGTAAAATTAAAGAAAATGATTTTACAAGCAGTCTTATACTATATTCTTATCTTAGTTTCAGAAGAATTTCTGTTGTTATATCCCAGAGTCAAATGATTTTTTGGCTTATTGGGAGCAAATAACGCCACATGTTGGGCAAGTCAAAAGACAAATTTGATGGTGAAGCACATTCTAGTTGAGCTTGATATGCAAGACAACCCTTCTTTAGGTATCTTAGTGTTATAAAACAATATGGCAGGGTGTATTTGATATGTTAAATCATTATAATATTTCATAAATTAATAAAATGATTTCATTGACAAATTCGTTTTTTTAAAACAGGAATTGAAATGGATTTTGCATTCTTATTACTCCCCTTTATCGTTAAAGTGCTATCAAAGAATAAAAGTTGTGCATCAGCTGCTGAAGTTGCAGAACATTTCATTCGATTTTATCCGGTACACTGGAATAATAGATTTTTAATAGATATAAATTTATACATATATGCATAAATTCTTCTAATAAATATAAATATATGTTATAAATGTTATAATGATAATTTATAAATTATACATGTTATAATAACATGTTATAAGTTACACATATATGTAAAATTAGTCTAATAGATATAAATTTATACATATACATTTTTCTGTATAGCAATGTTAATAACATGTAAAGCTATTAAATATATTATTGTGCATATTACTACAAACCTAATATTATACTTAATATATTAGTTATAATATTAAGTTTGTAATAATATGCACAATAATATATTTAATAACTTTACATGTTGTTAACATCTCAGTCGGCACAACTCGGCGATATGTTACGCGTGGTTTCTGTTACGTGTTTAAAACCCGCTAAAACAATAAGAATAACACGTTTCAAGAATCGGTTTTCAATCCGAGAAATAAACTTGCTCTATTTACCGAAACACCAATTGTAATTGTGATGTATTTTATAGAATATTATGTTTTTACGGATGGTCTAACCGTTGCACAATCTTAGTATGATTTTGTTAAGGTTTTTGTAATGGTTGTGAAACCAGTGATAAAAACACGCGAATATTTAAAAGTTGATTTACGCGCAGAAGCAGTTACGGAAAGTGGATACTGACGTAGTTTCCTTCAAATGCTATAAATATAGCTTTAGCGGGTTTTTTTTATGAACTTATTTAAAGCATTTTAAAAAGTATAAATTGAAGGAGAGACTTTCGTAGAGCAGCTTTTAATGAGTATAGAAGATTTAAAATAGCAAAGTTGTGTTCCCTGCAAGAAAGCAACAGCTTCTTCACTTTATATTTTCTTGAAGATTCAACAGTATACTTAGAGTACATTTGGGGAAATATTTGTCAAAAAAATATGTTATTAAATATATACTTATATGTTAAGTAATAACAGTTTTTATATGTATTAGACTTTAATGTTTCTGCTTTTCATACATTTGTTGCCTTATGTAGAGTTTAGACCAAGCCTATGCAATATATTAGATATATCTATATTTCTGGTAAATATTTTTTGTTGTTGTTGCCATAATGTACATTAATTTGTGGATATAAGCAAAAAAAATGTTGGATTTTATAACGATAGTTGGATGTTATTATATTCTCAATAAAATGATAATGTGTATATCGGTAATATGGCAATATTATGGATATATACCTATACTTATATTTTTTCTAATAATTAAGTTTGTTTCCTATATTTTAACATTTTACAAGTTTTAGTAGTTAATGCTGTAAAATTAGCATTTTAACAAAAATGAAAACAGCATCATATATAAAAGAATATATGAAGAAATGTCAAGCAGCTTTAGCTGGAAATATATCTTTGGCTTGTGCTTTCAATTTATCTTCATCAAGCTCTATTTTCTGATATTTCTTAGAAGAAATATCAGAAAATAGTGAGAGTAATATTTCAAAGTGTTCTCACAATGATTCACTAACGATAGCTTTAAGTGCAAGTATTCATTCTCATTTTGATTCCTCAGAAGAAACTGATCCTTTTGAAAGTTCAAGCTCAGAAAATGAAGATAAATGTTTAACTAAGCAAACTGTGCATGAACTTTTGTCAGTTCTTACCAAATGGGTAGTAAAATACAAACTCCAGAGAGAGTATTTTGATGAGTTTTCTCTTCTTAGCCACTTGTTACTTTATTACTTATTATTTTTTCTCAAATGTTGTTTTCTTCTATCAATATATAAAAATAGGGGTGTAAATCTCTTTTTAGAGATTAGAGATTTAGACTTAGAGATTTCCACGCGTTAGTTTTCTGAGTTTTATTTTGTGCTTTTTACGTTCGGCTACAATTATTTTAAAATAATTTGGTTTGAAGAGTATAATAACGTTAACATACCAAAAAATGTTTACAATATTACTTTATGACATCATTCTTTATTCTGTCAACTCAAAAACAAACAAACAAACAAAAAAATGAGTTGCACCTTTAGGATATAGTTAAGACGCTCCTATAACATTTTTGTACCTAAATTTCACAGGGAAACTTTTTCGCTGATGCAAAGCATCATAGCATGTGAAACTAAATCATATTCTAAAATCAGATAAACAAAGTTTTAAATTATCAGAATAACAACCTTGGTATTTGTAATTTGGGATAGAGAGACATCGCAACGATGAGATAGTCGTTGAAGACCAAATGCCATTTTAGGATCATCTATATTGGTATTATACTCTCTACCTTAACTAAAGGAAAGAAACAAAAAACATTAGCTGCAAATCAGGTACGGTGGTAAATTTTCTGTCAAAAGTGTATAGAGATTTAGGAGGAACTCAGTAATTGGTGGTAAAAAATAATAATTTTTTAAGTCTTATATTCAAATTGCATAACACAAATATGAATAAAATAATTATAAATACCTTTTAGACAACATGAATACAAATACAAATGTAATTCTTTAAACTTTTTATTGCATAAGGGATGTTTTTCTTTTGCTCGATTTATATGTAGTATCATTATATGTAGTTGATAATATAAAAACTGATGATTTACAAGGTGTGACTTAAAAGGAATAAAACAGTTGACAAAATAAAATCATAGAAATTAAAAAGCGTGTTGAGAAGATATAAACTATATTCATTAGAAAGAAAGCCCAAGCATTTTAAGTTGATGAAAAGAACGTGAAATTGACTTAGAAGACACTTGGGCGGCTCAGTATTGTCAGGCCTATCAGTCAACTTTTTGACAGAATGACTCAAAGCTTTCGAATTAAAGCAATCAAAAAGACTTTCAGATTTTTAAAGAGCTGTGACCCATCAATGGTCAAAAAAGTTCACAGTTGAGAAGGTATGAACCTTTGACTCTGCCATCAACTAATATGAACCTTTGACTCTGCCATCCAATAGTATGAAAAAGTTCAAAAATTACAAAACTTGTTTATTCAATAATGATTGCAAAAGTTTTTGTCAAAACATGGGAATTTTTTCATTCATTAATGATTGTTTATGTTTTTGTCAAAACTTGCGAACTTTTTCATTTAACAATGATTGTTTATGTTTTATTTTTATTAGTCAATATGGTCAGAAACCGAAACCAGATTCACAAATAAATTTGTAAACCAGTTTGTCAAGTAGAACAAGTTTTAGTAAAACGAATTTTGCTAAATTTTTTAAAAATCTGGAAGAAGTTCTTAGAAAATATAGTTTTAATCCTAATGACATCTATAATGCAGATGAGACAGGCTTTTGCACAGTGCAGAATATAGGAAATATAAATCCATTGCTCGTAAAATAGATAAAGAAGTTGGAAAAATTACTTCAGTACAGAGGGGTTTTCTGGTTACAATTCTTACTACGGAAAGTGCTGTAGGAAATGCAGTTCCTTCGTTTATTGTGTTTCCTAGAGTTCATTTCAAACACTCAATGATACACGGTGCTCCATCTGTATCAGTCGGGACAGTTAATATTGTAAGACTGGATGGCTGCTTATTGTTTTCATTTACTAATAAAATAATTTAGTAAATCAGCAAAATGTTTAAATAAGCATTAAGTCTTTCGGATAATCAGAAGACACAACTTTTTAACAATACAATAACAACTCTTTAAAGAAGTTTTACCGTTTCGTAACACTACATTTCCAGTTTTTTTTATGAAACATTTTAGTTCCAGTTTTAAACCATTAAAGAATTAAACGGTCCCAATGATTTTACAAATTCTTGATTTATAATTTTTCAACTCTGAATATTGTGTAATTATTTTATCAAGTTCTCACATATGAACCAAGTGTTGCCGCCCATACTAAAAAAAAGAATCATTTTTCAAACTAAAAAAAAAAAAGATAAATAGTAAATACAAACAAGTATTAAGATAAGGTTTCGGTTCACTGTTTAGGATTAGAACCCTCAAAAGAAATCTAGATACCGTTTCTTAAAATTGTTTGTACTGCCGATTGAATCTAATTAAAATCCACCATCAAGTTCATAACTTTATTTCTTTTTAGTATCTGAAATGTTAATTATAACAGGAACATTGATGATGATATAAGATGATATGATGATATGATAAATGATCTAAGATGATATGATACAAGCATCAATAAAAACAAAACCAGAAATGTTAATAACAATTAAAGGGAAATAAAAATTGTCAGTATTATAATTGTTAATAATAAGTTTAAAATATTAACAAAAATAAAACAAAGATAATTATAATAACAAAACTAAATTTAAAAAAAACACTGATGATGATATAATAAATTTATCTAAGATGATATGATCCAAGCATCAAAAAAAAAAACCACTCAAGAAATATTATTAACAAACAAAGGGAAATATTAATTGTCAGAACTAAAATTGTTAACAGCGACAACGATAAAATATTAATAAAAATAAAACAAAGATAATTATAATAACAAAACTAAGTTTTGATTAATAACAAAAACTTTTTAGTAGCTGAAATAGTAACAAGTGAAAAACTTTAGCTATAGGAAAACAAAAAAAAGTTTATAGAATATTCAAAGAGTATTTACGCGAGAAACTCGATCTTTAACAAACTTTTAATTTTGCTATTTAAATCTTGAACAAATAATACAAACAATGCTATTGTGTACCGCATTAGCACTATTTGTGTCAATTGGAAACGCTAAATGGAATCATTTAATAATTTTTTACAATGTTTATGATTAAAAAGTTTCAATGCTCCGAAAATTTTTTTATCCTGTGTGCCTTTTTTTTTATTGGCGGTAAGTTTATGTCATACTTTTAAATTTCATTTCATGCTTAAGTTTAATGATTGATAATTGAGCAAACATTGGCTAAGTAAGAGTCGTGCACGATGAAAATGCAGCGTGATTTAGATAAGTACATGAGGGCAAGAATATTGACATTGTGTTATAAAAATACATTTTTATAACCCAATATTCAGTTTGATACTCATTAGAAAATGTTATTTACTTTAAGCGTTATATATATATATATATATATGTATATATATATATATATATAATCATATACATACATATATATATATATATATATATATATATATATATATATATATATATATATATATATATATATATATATATATTTATATATATATATTTATATATATATTTATATATATATCTGTGTGTGTGTGTGTGTGTGTGTGTGTGTGTGTGTGTGTGTGTGTGTGTGTGTGTGTGTGTGTGTGTGTGTGTGTGTGTGTGTGTGTGTGTGTGTGTGTGTGTGTGTGTGTGTGTGTGTAGGTGTGTACAGAAACACACGCGCATGTGCGTATATACAAGAATATAGCACCTAAATGATTTCTTTCGCCATGTTCAAATATAGAGCGCATACAACTTTGAATTCTTTGAAGTGCATTAAAAGCTCAGTGATTACTGTAACTGGAAGCGGCAATACAAATCACATTTATTCTCGGTAAATATGCAATAAAACACAAAACTTGTTAACTTTTTATTTTTGTTGACACCTTCATTTGCTTCAATTTTATTACACATACACAAACACACACACACAAACAGAAACACATTTTTGCCAATAAGTCGTGCGTTTAACGGCGTGTTTTCGTCAACCTTCTACGGAGAGGTGGAGGGGGAAATTTACAACTTTTATTATATACCTATACCTACTGAGTATACTTTAAAAATATTCACTGCTTACATCTACTACGAACAAATATATAACTAATTTTGAACTTTTCAAGTTAAGTATGTTAATTGGAAAATTGTTAAAGTTGATACTTTTCATTTGATGCGGTGGTTATAAAAAATGGTTTAAATAAAATTTTCTCTGATTTTTGACATAAAGGCAAAAAAAAGTAAATACTTACTCACAAGATTATGGTTCTCTATTATGATTAATACAAGTTTACATTTGCGGCAAAGACACAGAAATAGGGCTCTTCAAATTTGAAATGATTGATAAAGAATTAAAATACTAAATCATCAAAAACATCCACTAGCTCACGAAAATTACCTAGACTAATTTTACAAAAGTCTTTCACGTGACATATGCAACATGTTGACTCCTATAAAAGTTAACTTAGTTCAAACAAAACTAAAAGACTTCATAAAGTGTTTCCATGAACTCTCAATGATCATGCAATATCTCCCAAAGCGTATTTTTAAGGTGCAGGTGATGATAGCTATGAATATGTACAGAGAAATGCTTCACAACGAACTATGTAGGCGTATAAAAAGTCACATAGAAAAACTCAGTTAAAAGTTTTTAACTGTTGGTAGTTTCGTTTTGTAAGAGTGCAGCTTGCATGAATGTCATGTCTTTGTAAACCATTTATTGTGGCCACAAGGTCATTTTTTCGGAGACTCTAAATTCTTACTGAAGGAATCCTCTACATATTTCTGGTCTCCCAACAATTACTTACAAGCTCTTTTGGGTTCTTATGTGAAAGCTGAGAGAGCTAAGACCTATATATCTGATGACAGGATTATAGATGATCTGTATCTGAACATCTATAATCTTGTCATGAGAAAAAAAGATCTACTAGTATTTTTTAATTGGTCTAACCGCTTGGCACATTTATGCTTGTCCTTTAATATCATTTATAATAAGGAATAATGGCGATTTGCAAATGGAGAACAAATAATCCATTGAACAGCATGTTCTGCTCTAATGTAGTGTTATCACATGCTAAGATTTCTATTTGTTCAATAAAGTTTTCATCTTAAGGAAACTTAATGAGAGTATTTCCAATTTTTTTTTTTTGCAGTTAAATCTTAGTTGTTTTGAGTTTTTTATGTGGCAACAAAAAAAACTTGCTTATATTAAAACAAATCTATGTTAAATAAATGATTTTTTAAATAAATTATGTATTATATGTAACATAAATCATAAATAATTTATTACATATAACATATATCATGTATAAGGTATTATATATAACAAATATTATTTCTAATATATTTTATGTAACATATATTATGTATAATATATTATACATAACATATATCTTATATACCATATTCAACACGTTATTCTCACAAAAGTAATTGCTCTGATGAAATTCATACAAGTATTCTATTTCCTGCTCAACAGACTTGTTTCATTATTCTGTTTAGATTTTTTTCAAGCTTTTTTTTCAAGATTATTTAAGTATTTGAAATTTAATTTTCATTGGAAGTACGTTTGAATTTAGTGGCGCTTTAAAATTAATGTGTAATTTAGTGTAATTATGAATGCATTTATCATAGATGTCAGATTAAAGAAAACGTTTTGCGTAATGTTCCACAATGATTTTTAAAAAGTTTCCACAAAAACATTAGAAAGCAACAATATTTAAAAAAGGCTTTAATGTAAACAACTGCCGTGTCCCATACTACTCTTGGAACTGTGAGTCTTCTCTTATTAAACATGGCAGAGCATTAGGCATTTTATGTTTCGTCTACCTAATAAGAAATAAAAACCCGTAGTTCTTCTGCAGAGCAAGGTTTTTAATTAAAGTACTATTTATCTGAATGGTTATCAATATCCAGTTACTTTCGCTGCTCAGTAGCAATAATTGTCTTTAGCTTGAAAGCGTCTCCTGCATCAACTGGCAACTCAAGATCAGAGGCGCTTGGTAGAGCTCACCAAAACACTCCTTAAGCATCAGCCATAGCATCTTTTGAATTGTCCTGCATCAACATTTTTAAGTTATCAAGGAAAACGGCAAATTTAACAGGTTTTTTACTTTGGCAACTACAAAATGCTTTGTATTATATTAGTACCAGCAAGAAACCATTTGCTTTAATGTAAACGTGAATAACTATGCGCTAAGGTGATTAGTTGATTTGTTATATGCCTTTTCATAGCCCTCGGCCCTTGTTGTTGAATTTTCTATTTGCTGTTGTAACTTGGATCTGAAAAACCTGTTTCGATGCACTTTCCTTTATATATTTCATGCAATTTCTGTGATGAAAGCTATATATATTTCTCATATTACTTTTAATTTCTTATTCTTAACTCTTAGTTTTTTAAAATGCGGACTATCACATGATGTTTCATTTTCGGAACAATTTGCATTTGTGGTTTTTAAGATTTATTCTGTCAGGATTGACAAGAATGTGCCCTTTCGATGTCGTTCGTAAAAACTTCAGGTGATGTAATAGTTTTTTTATATCTTTTAATTCAATATGCTTCTGAAGTTTAAAAATTATATTGGTATTACTAATGCAAATGTATAAAAGCTCACAATATGCTTGTAATAAGCTAATAAGAGTAATAATACTAATACTAATAATAATAATAATAATAATAATAATAATAATAATAATAATAATAACAACAATAATAATAATAATAATAATAATAATAATAATAATAATAACAATAATAATAATAATAATAATAATAATAATAATAATAATAATAATAATAATAATAATAATAATAGTAATAATAATAATAATAACAATAATAATAATAATAATAATAATAATAGTAATAATAATAATAATAATAATAATAATAATAATAATAATAGTAATAATAATAATAACAACAATAATAATAATAATAATAATAATAATGATAATAATTATAATAGAAGGTTATCGGTTTATTTCAATACTTTTTAAAATCTCAAAGTTTAAATGCTTTTTTTAATCTCGGCTGTCTTCAAAGGTTGAGATGATGTTGTTGTGGGTCACATCAATGTAATTTCTCAAAAAGTGTAAATAATTTAAATTAGCGCAGAGGAAAAAAACAAAAGCACCATTATTATTTTTGAACTTAAATATTGTCATTCACCACTACCATAAAGTCACTCAAATACAGGTGCATATTTCTCTGTGAAATAACACTAACGTCTAGGCCTTGTTTCGCTTTTAACTTGGATGTTTATCATGATAGACAAGGTCTTGTAAAAGTATACCAGCCTAGGAGCACGGATGTTATTTATGGGATAGTTAAAAGTGATCTCTGATGTATAAAAACCTTCAACTAAGAAATGTGAGTAGTAGATCTTACATTATTACTTTATTACATTATCACTTATTGCTTTATTACTTTATAACATTATCACTTATTACAGATCAAAATTAAATAGTATAAACAAATGATTAAATAACACCTGAAATCAAAAACTTTAAAAGAAAAAAAAATCATTTCTGTTAAAGTGATTTAGTTTTTCCTCATTTTATTCAATAACAGAAGAGGTTAAGGGGAGTGGAATACAGCGTATAAATGTAAACAAGAAAGCACTTAATTGACATCGACAATCTATGAAATCGATTTTTCATTTAGTTAGGATCTCATTTCAGAAACCGAACAAATTATACAGTATATTTAGTTCACCTTATAGGAATCTTGATGGAATATTTTTTTGTTCAGTTAAAATTTATTAATGTAAATTTGAAGCGTTTTTATTTTTTTTTTTTATTTTCAGTATTCGGAGTTTCGATTAAATCTTCAGTAAGCAACAGTGATCTGAAAGTTGGTGATTCCGTAGAAATTACCGCAGCAGTCACATACCAAGGCAGTCAATTTATAAGTTTTAAGTTCTTGAATGGCATTACTCCTATTGCAGAACTAAAAAGTTCTTCTCCAAAGAACTTTTTAATAACTACCGAAGGCAAACAGCTGTTTGGCGACAGAGTATCAGTGAAATCAAATGCGTACACTTTTACCATGAGTATTTTGAACCTGACAGTGGCAGATTCAATGACAATAACAATGGAATTTGTGTCTAAAGTACCTCTGGTTACTGTAACTGAGAATATAAATATTGTTGTCACAGGTAAATTTTGTTCATATGTAAACTATTTACCCTCACTTAACATATATAATGTCTATAACTATAACAAAGCAAAACCTATTTAATCAATTATATTTTTAAAATAAAAATTGGTTGAGTGAATGTTTTAGTTATTTGGGTTTGGGCTAGGGTTAGCGTAATTACGCTTACATACATGGCCAAAATGGTGGCAAAAATTGGCCAAATGAAACTGTTGCAACTTTATCTCAGTTGCGACTTTAAAAAAACTTTTTAAAAAATTCTAAAAAAAAACTTTATCAAAGTTGACCGAGAATGAACAAGGGTTCCATTTCTTAAACAAGTTGTAAATATCTAAAAACTAAGATTTTTTAGATAACTAAGGTTAGATACCTAAGGTTTTTTAGATATTTACGATTTCTTTAAGAAATAAAGCTTTCGTTCATTCTCGATTAACTTTGATCAAGTTTTTTTTTAAGAGTTAAGGAAATAACTTAATGTTTCAATTAAAGAAAGATTATTGAATGTTGTAATAGATCTTTAAATATAATTAAAACATAAATAAAATGTCATTATTATCTAAAACTTATTGTTGTTTTTTACATCACCGGTATGGCGGTACCTTTTATTTTTGAGTTAGCCACGAAGTAGACACATCGAAGAAAGAGTTAACAGGTAAAGGAATAAAGCATTTGTTTCTTCCAAATCAGACAATCACACGATCGCAAAAGCACAGTAGCCTTTTTTATAGCAAAATATGCGATTCTTTATCGTGAATAAAAACATGTTAGTGTTAAAAAGATTTATTTAATATTTTAAATAACTACTTTGAAAAGGTATGAGTTATATTGGAATATTTACACATTCCACGATCTTTACTTACAGCTCTTCTGCTCTCTTTCCCCAATTATTAATCTCAAGTTTATCACTTATGTACATGATACATTTAAGTGATTAATTTGAGAATAAAATCCAAGAATAGTAAGGATGGTAAGTAGGCAGTTAGTTTTAAAAGAATCAATCGACGAAAATGTCGGTTCTCTAAAAGATCACAAACCTTGATTACTCATCAATTTTATTCCTATGAAGTACTTAAAATAATAGCAAAAATTTACAAATAATAACCAAAAAAATTTAACAGCCATACCCATCAAGTACGGATCTTATAAAGCAAATTTAAGGTAAAATCATTAATTCATCGCCAGATAATTTTTAAAAACGTAGTATAATGCTGTGTATTATTTTAATTCATGAAAAATAATCTTGAAGTCTGTAAAAATGTCCTCAGAGCGTGACAAAATATCCAAAGCATAATATTTGTATGCACTGGTGAGATGAAAAAACTGTGATTCATTGTACTTAACATTTAAAAATAACGTTAAGGCATAAGAATGAAAGCATAGTGCTTCTGAATTATTTGGACGAGTTGTTGATGTATCAGGAGATAAGGCTGTTAATTTTTTTCCATGCTAAATTCGTTTTATCACCATCAATGTTGCATTCTTTATCAAAACAAAACGCACTTAATTGGTCTTGTTTTTTTATGAAAACAGATTCCAGAATATCAATGGCAACGTTTGGTGAAACAACACTACAAATATTATAATCATCTACATTGTGAGCAAGTTCGAAGCGCTGCAAATTATTCAGACTCTTTTTTGGATTAATTATATCCTTTATAATTTGAAGAAAATTTATGCTTTGCCCATCCAGAATTAGAAACTTTACGAGACCTTCTTTCAAGAGCTGTAAGAACTATTTAAGGCTCTCATGGTTATACTATTTGCAATAATGTGAGGAGTTATATGAATGCTTAAGATGATAATTGTTTCACTTTTTCCATTTGTTCAATTTTGCGTATACAGAGAACTTGACTTGACAATAACTTTGTATGTTCAATGCTGCATTTCAAAACAGTTTTATCCATGTTTCTAATTCAATAGAGATATCAATGAAGGCCCACTCCACCTATATATTTGCTATAGTCCATAATTGTATATAGAACCCTTTTCCTTGCCATGCTCTTTCAGTGAATGGTAACTGTGTCCTTTAAAACTCTTAGTTGAGGAGTTGAATGACTATTTACTATAAAAAATAATTTATTTGATGGTAATACTGTGCTTTGGTGCTATTTCATGGTATTACTGTGACATTGCCATATCCCCATGGTACTTTATATACTGATTTCTTCGAAAATAATAATCATAGAAGTTTATTTAGATGCATAGTCAACCAATCTAAGTTCATTTTCTCTTCCGAGTTTTAAAGGTCGAGCTGGAAAAGCACCCATCTGGGTTCATGCACTTCAATAACTTTGTAATACACACTTAAGAACATACATTGAAGTCTTTCAAACAGCACAAACTTAAATTGAATCAGCAGAACTTACGTTGAGATCTTACATCCAGCACGTTGAGTGATTCACTTTTCATTGATTTTTGTGACTGCTTTCACCAATGGCTTTCTGAAAACTTTAACCCCTTTCTTTGGGTTAAGTTTTTTAATTTTCTTACTGCTGTATGTTTTTCATTTGAGTGGGAATCAAATAGCTAAACAAAAAATATATTAAAAAATTATTAAAAAAATATTTTTTTGAATAAATACATTTAAAATAATATTTAAATGATTTCAAAATATACATTATCTTGCTATATTTAACGTGTTCTTGCTATAATGTAATCTTTAAAGAAGAAGTAAATAGAAGAAGTGGCAATCAATATTTGAAATTGAGCAAAACTTTTAAAATAACTGAAATCATAATTAGGAACCTTTTTCCTTACTTACAAACCCAAAATTCCTGACCGTTAAAAAACAAGGCCAAGAATAGGATGACAATAGTGTAATAAACTATGAATAGGTTATAATTATTATTAGATAAAAGTGATAAATCGAAGTAATTTTAATATCAAATAAAAATATAATCTTTTTGTTAATAGAATAAATCATTACATTTTGTTTTATATTTAAGAAGATTTTTTTGGTCAGCAACATTACATCATTCAGTATCTTGCTTTTGTTTTCTAGATGAAACCTCTACATCTACATTGAGCTCTTCCTCTTCACAAACAACAACTGTTCCACCTTCACAAACAACAACTGTTCTACCAACAAGACAAGGTTAAACACATATATATGCATATACTTATCTATGTATTTATGTATGTATGTAAGTATGTATGTATGTATGTGTGTATGTATGTATGTATGTATGTATGTATGTATGTATGTATGTATGTATGTATGTATGTATGTATGTATGTATGTATGTATGTATGTATGTATGTATGTATGTATGTATGTATGTATGTATGTATGTATGTATGTATGTATGTATATATGTATGTATGTATGTATGTATGTATGTATGTATGTATGTATGTATATATGTATGTATGTATGTATGTGCATATATGTGAAACTTAAAGAAAACAAAGATAGGTACCACTTTAGTAACACTAAAAAAAAAAAAGTTGATGAAAAATGAAAGTGAGATAAGAGTCTATACGTTTATGGTTGCAAGGGTACTAAAAAAGACGCTATTAAGAAGCCATGCATCAACAAAAAAAAGTAAGAAAAATGAAGTTTGCATTTTATTATATTGATATACTAGAATCCATTTGGAGATGTCTCCTATATTCAATTTTTTGGATCTAAGAAAGAATGTTAAAAGGAGAGAGAAGATCTGAATTTAAAATATTTTAGACCTATGATAAAGCAAGTTGTTTCAGGATTTCTGGTAAAGGGTTCAATCTCGAACGCTAAATTTCCCTGATGGTATTTCAATTTTTTATTGGAACAATATGGGCAAAAGCACTCATAAGTTTCCCATGGAATAGCCATCTACCATGGTATCCAAATACCAATTCAAATACCACGCTATTTATTCGTAGTTTCTTAGCCAAGATCCATTGACTTTATGGTGGCTAATTATCAATGAAAATAATGTGCTTTGTTTACAAGTTCTCTTAATGGAGTTTTTCGAATATTTAAAAATCCAACGGTACTTTAATCGGCATAAACTTTCCATTCAAAACTATGAGACAAGGGTTTTATCCCACAGCAAAGAAATTGAAATGTCTTTGGGATTTCTTGATTTAAGGGTTCCTATTGTGGAAAGAGATCAATAAAAGAAGTGGAAGGGATTTTATTTCCAATTAAACAAATCTTTGAAAAGCTAAAAAAACGCCATAAGCTTGCCACAGCATGAAGGGATGTTTATGCTTAATGCAAATATACTTAATATTGCAACTGATTACAAAAAACTGAATTAAATACAAGTATATGACTATGAGTTATATAAGTGTATAATAAATATTTTAAAGATGGTATAATTAGCTGAAAAAAACATTACCAATACGATCGTATTTAACAATAATGTCAAATGTAATTAACCATAAAAAAACATTTATAGTTATTAAAACGTTTGTAAACCTCATTATTTTGAAAATATTTTGCTTTAAATATAGTATCTTCACTAAAATGGCATAATTTGCAATAACTATATGTAAAATCGTTTTTTAACCACAAAACATTGGGTTCACTAAAAAGCATTTACTTAATATCGACTATCTATGAAATAGATTTTTCTTTAGCGTCACAATCTTACTCGAGAAACCGAAAGAAGTATATAAAATATTATTTCACCTAATAGGAAACCTGATGGAATAATTTTATGTTCAGTAAAAACTTATCAACGTAAATTTGAAGCCGTTTTTTTTTTTTTTCATTTTCAGTATCCGAAGTTTCGATTAAACCTTCAGTAAGCAACAGTAATCTGAAAGTTGGTGATTCCGTAGAAATTACCGCAGCAGTCACATACCAAGGCAGTCAATTTAAAAGTTTTAAGTTCTTGAATGGCATTACTCCTATTGCAGAACTAAAAAGTTCTTCTCCAAGTAACTTTTCAATAACAACCGAAGGCAAACAGCTGTTTGGCGACAGAGTATCAGTGAAATCAAAGGCGTACACTTTTACCATGAGTATTTTGAACCTGACAGTGGCAGATTCAATGACAATAACAATGGAATTTGTGTCTAAAGTACCTCTGGTCACTGTAACTGAGAAGATAAATATTGTTGTCACAGGTAAATTTTGTTCATATTATACTATTTACCCTCACTTAACATATATAATGTCTATAACTATAAGAAAACAAAACTTATTTAATCAATTATATTCTTAAATAAAAATTGGTTGAGTGAATGTTTAGTTATTTGTTTGTCAGAAATGCATTTACAAGTATTAAGTGTATTGCTTTTTATAAACTAAACTTCTCTATTTCACAAGTAGTTTTTTAAAGTCACAACTGAGTTAAAGTTGCAACAGTTTAATTTGGCCAATTTTCCCCATAGTTTTTGCCATTTATGCAGGCGTGAGGTTTTTTAGATATTTATAATTTGTTTAAGAACCGGAACTTTTGTTCACTTTCGGTCAACTGAGATTAAGTTTTTGTTTAGAATCAAGGAAATAAATCAAGTTTCATTAAAAATAAAGATTATTAAAGATGCCAAAAAATCGTTTAAATTATTAATTAATTATACATTCATTTCATGGTGTAGTCATTAGGATCCATGGTAAAACAATTGAGACCTAGGAGAATGCAATAGGAATCAATGGACAAACAAATAGAACCCATGAGGCAGCAACTGGGGCCATTTCAGTAACTTCGATTTTATCTATGGAAGCCTCAAAGATTTAGCTAGAAAGTTGGAACAAGAACGAACGCATACCATCAACGAAGAAAATGGTCCGAAACGCATCGCAGAAATTATTTAACATTACTATAAGATCTTCAGATTTTAAACCTACATCTAATTCATATAATCGTTTTGACCTAACCAACTGAAATAACACTCAGAAAAAAAAGAGATTTTAAAGGGAAACTTTTAGAGGCACGGGACAACGTTAGATATGAAGGTAAAATAAATTACTAAACTCGATAAGTGATGGGATTTCGCTTGTAATTGTTGCTATGGGTGGCCATTTAACAACGTTCATTTTAAATAAACATGTGAACGATTTATTCCTATTTTCAGATTAACTGTTGAAATACAAATGAATATAGTATGTTTAGTTTTGAGTAAATGGGTAATCCATGAGAAAGTGGGACAAATATTCTAGTCATGTAACCCACCATTTCAGATTTTCTTCATACTTTGCCAAAATGATCACCTAGATTACCTTGTAAAATTTCAGTTCTGTAATCAAATTGGTTTTTCAGATATCGTTATTTCAAAATCACCTATTTTGGAGGATTTTTTTATTTGGCGGCCATCTTGGTTGCCGTGTTGCTTTTGTTTTGCATGTTATTGTAAAAACATACATGTGATCAAACTGAAATTTTGCACCTTTATAGTTTTGAAGATGAGGAATCAGAATATGTTTATTTTATATAAAAGCAATGGAAACAAAGTAAATATAAGAATTGTATTTCAACTATAGTCTACCTGGGAAAATTTAATTGACCAAGAAGGGCAGGCTGGGAACCAAGGTAGCATTGCAGTTTTATCAGTTTTTTTAAAATACATATTTTAATGAATCTTTTGTTGAAAAAATAAGAGGTCGGTTTTTTGAGCTTTTTCATAAACAATCAAACAGATTTCAGTAATATAATTCGTTTGAATGTTAGATAAATACTTCTTTAGAAAATCTTGAATCTTATCCATTATCAATATTGTACGACTACTTTGGCTGAGTTAAACTAAGGAATGGACCTTAGGCAAACCTTCTGTGTCTATCTGGTATTTGTTGCTTGTTGTTGAAAATGACATTGTTTTTAGCATAATTAGGATACGAGGTTTAGGAACCTAGCAACAATCATCTCTGCTGGGCCAATTGAAGAAAGTGTTGGGTAAATGAGGATGCATGAATTTTACGAGGGCATCTTCATTGTTTTCATCAACTTCTTATACCAAGCCGACCGACTGAAGCATATCGTATTTGCAGATATAATATTTTCCTGCCCTAATTTCTTGAAGATATTGTATTGAGCCTGTAAAGTTGAATGTTAAATTGAATTCCTCCTGCTCAGAGACTCTTTTGACACTTATGTTAGTTGCATCTTGTGGAATAAATTGATGGAAACTTCTTGTACCAGGTAAAGTCTTTGCATTACCGAATTGGGAAGTCAAAAATTTACGAACTGAGGAAATATCTTCAGTCTTTAAAAAAATAAAGTGGATGCCAAACATGTTTTCTTTAGAAAAGTTAAGCATTTCCTCAGCATTCTGAATTTGCAACCCAGTTGGAAGTGGAAGACTTGGATTGGAAACAAGACTTTTAACCGTCCCACCAATACTATCACATAGTGACTTTGCAAGTGATGTCGCAAAGAAATTCCATTCACATTTCATCCCAAAATCTTTAGCATGGTGACATAAATTTAAGATATGCTTGCAATTTTTGTACTGGCCAGCACAACCATCAGAAAAATAGTGGATTTTTTTTGTATTGGAGAACATTTCTTGTTTAAATGTGATAGTCCTTTTTTATAACACAATAAACTAATCCAAGATTATGTGCTAAGTTATCAGATATAATGCATAAAGATGTTGGTTGACTTTCAGAAGCACCCTTATCATGTTTTGTATAAACAACTACAGGGTGTAGTGTGCATTGTTGTTGGTTCAAGTGGTAACTCTGGATTTCGTCTGTATGACAAATTTAAAGTTTTCTAAATAATTTCATTTGGGCGAATCAATGACTTTAATTTATTTAAATATTTACCTTGTGCTTTAGCAATATAAGAGTGGGATGTTATGATATAAAGCTTCTCACAAAGATCTTTTATGAATTCACCTACTGTAGATGTGTAACTTAAAAGCTCTGCTCTATCTGTTGTAGTCCACTGTTTATACATAATTTTTTTATCTTCATAAACTTCGTCTTTCTTTTCAAGTTGTCTTTCATTTTGTAATAACTTTGAGATTACATAATTGATAATACTCTGAATTCCAGGGCAACTATTGTATCAATGAACCATGCATTCCCTTGACTCTCTACTACAAACGACGTTCTCAATAAACTCATGGTAGCTTTTCTCCAGTTTAACTGCACTAAGCATAAGCTTTAAGTTCTGGTGTATCGTACAGACGCCTACAGCATGAGTACCTTTTTGCCCAGCATAGATACACCATTTTGGCTTCAACTGAGCAAATTTGGAAAATCCTATTTTGGACTGAGGGTTTTGTTGTTTAAATTCAGCATATATTTCTTTAATATTGCAAAGAAGTAATCGTTTTGATACATGTTTATTTTTGGATATACTTACAAAATCCTTTTTACCTGGCAATTGCCGACTGAACTGATTATTTCAGTAAAAGCTTTCCACTTTACCTATGACATCTGGGTTAATTCTAACAATATTTGTTTTTTCTGGATGTGCTAATATCCCCTTTTCAGCTTTAAGTTTCCTTGCTTTAGTAATGGTTGACTTTGATGTATTAAATACTTCAGCAGCTTTATTTAAAGGCCATGAATCAGGGATCAAAGTGAAAATCTGAATCTTTTCCGCTCTGTTTGTAGTTTTTAGTTTTTCTTGCATTGAAAATATTAACTAATCTAGATCATCGGCTTTCTTCTGATATTCAACATTGGGTACTTCAGTAACTTCACTTCTCAAGTCTGCTGTATTAACATTAAGAATAACTGATAGCTTTTTTGACATGACTTCATTAGCTTGCATTAATTTTCTTTTGCCTAGGGAAATCTTTGCATGTTGTGGGATCCCATGAAGTGTAACTGGTGATATATCTAAAATATCAAAACTGCTGTTTATAAATTCTTTTTCTTGTGAAACTTAAATCTCTTCGTTAAAAAAAGTTTGTTCCAGAGAGTTCACCATTGTGTTCCTGTAATGCAGACCAATCATCTATTTTTTGTACCACTTCTTTTCGACAGGAAGGACACATTTTAAAACCAGGTATTGTTACTAAACCAATTGAACATATATCTTTTGCCTGTTGAATATTGATTTCTCTCAAACCACCTATAATTACTAAGAGTAAAAATGGTCTACAAAAGTAAGAAGTATGATTTAGTAACTGAGAAAAGGAAATTAAAAAATTGTTAAACTATTTAAAAGCATAGTGCATGTACTCTTGGTAAAAAGTAGTTTCATAATTAAAAAACATCATTTTACCTTTTATATTGGTTTTATGCCATTTAAAAGGGTCAAAACATTTCTTTTGGGAATTAGCAAATCTGTTAAGTAAAAGTTGTTCATGATGAAAACAGACTTTAACATTTGTTAAGTTGGGGTTATTCATGATGGAGGAATACTAATATAATATATATAATATATTTCTTAACATAAAGAAGCGGCCATATAAACACGCGTACTATTACAGAATACAATAATAATTTTATGGTCCGTAATTGTAATGATAAATGTAACGGCCGTGTTAGATGACATCACTCTAACAGCATTAACATTTAATATTGATAACCCAGATCGTAATAATAATAAATTTCAATCTCTCTCTAAATAACTTGAAATATCTGTCAATTCAGTTGATTTAGTGTATACCACTTTATGGTACTGATCATTTGATAAAATACCAACTGTAAAAAAGTCCTTGCTCATTTTAGATACTACTTTTTATGAGGAAACTATAAATAAACACAAAATAACACTGACTGATTCACAGTGTTGTTATCATTAATATTTTTTATATATTGAATATGTTTTGTAATTTTCATTGAAAGGCTTATTTTGTAATTTATCAATTAACAAGGGAAAAAAAATAACAGCTAGTCAGGTGACTAATGATCTGACTAATCCTTAGTTTTTCAGTTTAAATGTTCATTATAAAAACTAACTGACTAAGTATGTCAGTAGTATCTAAAAGGAAGCAAACATTTGATGATTTGAATAAAAATAGGTGAATATAGTTTTAATAGAAATAGGTGAAATAAGTTTTACCAACTTTTCTTTTGTAAAAGTCTTCTGATTTAATTAATTAAGAAAAAGGAATAACCAACATATACTCACAATACTTTCAATCATTTTTTCACATAATTTTCCTACATTTTTACAACAAATCCACAAAAAACCACATCTCAATTTTTTACAAAAACATTCTTTAGAACGTGTATTTTGATAACAGAAAAAAAAAATGACAAAAAAAATGGGCTACCTTGGTTAACAAACCTCTTTTTATGGTCTATTACAATTTTAGAGATAAATTATAAAAAAAAAAATCCTCAATTTGACTTAGTTTTAATTGCTTTTATATAAAATAAACATTATACTAGGGTCAATCAAAAAGTTCATATGATAAATTTTTTTTATAACAAAGAATAAGGATAGAACAATTAAGTTAAGAGTGGATCATAAGTAGGCACCATGCTTCAAAATAATCTCATTTAAATCTGTTTTCAGTTTTTCCAGTTGCCGTTGCATATGATCATGTTAATGTGACCTTAAGTTTGTCTCCATGGCTTCTTGAACCTCTTCCTTTGTCTGAAAATCCAAATCCTTGCGATAAAATTCAAATGAAGAGAAAGCATATGTCTAACAAGTTAAAGTTGGGGCTATATGGAGGTTGAATGACACGGATGACTTTTTTCTCAGCAAAAAAGTCTCTGACTGCAGCGGACACATGTAGCCTGGCATTATCGTGCTGAAGGAGCATTGTGTTCCATATTACTCTTTTTATGCCTTTTTTGACAAAATTAGAATGCATATTTGATAGGAAAAGCATGTACACTTCTGAATTGACCGATTGTCCATTTGGAAGTACCTCAATATGGGCCTTGCCATCAAATGAGATAGCGCAAATTGCCATACTTTTTGCATCATATTGTGATCTACTGAAACGTTTCGGAGCTTCATCACCCTTTGAAATTCAAGCGCGATTGCTGCATTTGCACCCGATCGATCTGTGGTAAATCCACTTCTCATCCACAACAATTAGACGCCGTTCAACATTCAATTCATCTCGTAGGATGGTCAGAAATTTATGCGCAAATTCAACCCGATTTTGTTGATTTGCTTGGGTGAGGCCATATGGAACCCATTGTGAACAAATTGATTTTTTCATCAATTTTTTGGTGATTATTGAATAAACTGAACCAAAAGAAATGTTTACGACATCACAAATTTGCTCTTTTGTTAAAAATTTGTCTTCATCAAGCAGTTGTTGAATGATCTCAATGTTGTCTATAGTTGTTGAGGTACTGGGTCTACCTGACCTCAATTCATCTGAAAACTGACTATAATCACTTATGTTTGATGTAGAATACTTTTGATAGTACTTGTATACTGTTTGAATGGAAGTTGCATCCTCACCCCAGGCAGTAGTTATGAATTTGTGAGCATCAGATGTAGAGTTCTGATTACGACGACAAGTCTCAATTAACAATCTAATACCAACTTTGTCAATTTGCATTATAGCTTTAATTATTTAAATGATCTAAATTTAATAATATCTATTTTATTAAGCATATATGTTCATAAGTTAATGTTAAGAATATCTATAACAAATTTTATCGGCAAGAATATTAAAGCACGAATTATACGAACTTTTTGATTATACTAATATTCTGATTCCTCATCTTCAAAATTATTAAGGTGCAAAATTTCAGTTTGATCACATGTATGGTTTTACAATAACATGCAAAACAAAATCAACACGAAAACCAAGATGGCCGCCAAATGAAAAAAATTCTCCAAAATAGGTGATTTTGAAATAACGATATCTCAAAAATCAATTTGATTACATTGCTTTTTTTTTTTAGGTTTTTTTTATAAGGTAATCTATGTGATGTTGGTGATTATTTTGACAAAGTATGATGAAAATCTAAGATGGTGGGCTGCATGCCTGTCCCACTTTCTCATGGAATACTCCTAAAAGTAAATTTTGGTTCAGCATTTACCTAATTTATGCTACTTTGTTTGTAATAAATAAATTTTTTCTTAAAAAATTAATATCATTTTTATTGCTCTATAAAGTGACTAGATTTAAATCGGTTATATATTTGAAAAGTTTTTGATACGTTATTGAGAGGATGCTGGCAGTGTGATTAATTTTGAACAATACTGTAATTTTTATGCGAAGTAATAATTTTTTACATGCTTTTTTTATATTCTAACTTTTTGAAATATATTGCAACATGTTTCAAACACTGATTGTGCTTATTGATTTTTGAATTTTTTTATTTGTTTATTCTCATTTATATACTTTCAAGCATATACTTTTATCTTTTTAGCCAATGACGCTAAGTCAGTAACAACAAGACAACTGCTTGACTTATATAATGTGAGTTTAAAAGCTGTTTAAAAATTCTATGTTTAATAATGTATATATGCAATGCTATGAAGTTATCATCATTGTGCACACACACACACAGATATATATATATATATATTTATAAATATATATATATATATATATATATATATATATATGTATACATATATATATAGATATCGTTTTGTTATGGTCAGCAAAAGTTAAATTCTTGTTTGCTTCCTGAAGAAAAAATATGCAAAGTCAATGAGATAGTGAACTCAAGCTTTTTAATCAAAACGCTTCAGGAAATAATGCTGCTGTCGAAGATTGTTGATGAAATTGTCCTGAACTCAACTCATGCAAAAAATGTATTTCATTTTATAGTTTTTTAATTTTCCTTTCCCGTTATTTACTTCCGATAAACGAGTTTTTTGATTCAAACATTTAGAGATTTGTATGTTATTTAGAGAAAGCAATGATAGTTTTAAATAATTATTTGGAGCTGATCAAATGCATTTTTACTCACAGAATTGCTCCTTATTTCCATTCTATTTTAAAGACGAGTGTTACCAAAGCAAACCCCATCTTATTAAATTGGAGGAAAGTTTTAGTGATATTGCATTAACTAATAAAATGAATCTACTCATCATAGTTAAGAATAATGTCTGAGAAAATTTTAACGTTCGGTTTTGGAATTCAGGCTGTTATGACATGTTCCACATAAGGATATCTTAAAAAACCCTGTTGATCAACAGTTTAATTAACTTTGTCGACTTGCTATCCAGTGTAACGCAGGAGACTCTAAATCTGCGTGGAACGTAAAAGAATTATAAAAAATTGGCAAAGTTTACATCAAAGCCAAGCAGGAGATGAGAATTATGCGTCTTTGACCTGAAATACAGCCACTAGTATTTTGTACAATGAGAAAAGTGTAAAGTTTTGTAACGTATGATGGTTACAAGCTGTGCTGTATCTTTAAGGTCGAATATGTTCATTTATTTCAGATGTTTCTATATGTTACTGAAAACCTGTAGCTGAATAAATTGCCATTTCTGAAGTTTGAATTCACTAATCTGGACACAGCTACTTTAATAAAAGTAATTTAAACAATTAGTTATGAAATAACCATCGTCAAATAGAGCTTTTATTGAACCAAATCTAACACAGCAAGAAAATTTAGGTAAGAAAACTCTTAAACCACATCTTGCTTTTAAAGATCACATGAAATCTCACTGTGTCAATCCGCAATCACTGTTTATATGTTATCAACAGTGACCGCGGATTGAAAATGTAAGTTATATACTTATCATATGTTTAAAAACCAGTTGTTGCTTTTGTCAAAAATTGTTAGTTTAAACAAATTGAATTAAAGAAAACTGCCTGCACATTATTAGCATCTGCTTATCGAAATTAAACTCTCAAAACAAATCTTATCGAAGCTCGTGTGGTAGTTACGTTTATAAAGATACTTGCCTTTAAAATTTAGATGCACTTATTAGCAAATAAATAAAAGCTTAAAAAACAAATTAAATTTAGATTGTAAGGTCTGCCACATATACTGACAAACAAAAACAAACTAAACGAAAAGAAAAGCTTTTATTTTTCTTGTTGCTGTCTTAACATTTCGGTTACTTAAACAGAATAAGCTTAATCTTAAATCTTTTGCTCACCTATTACCTACAGTTTTAATAAATCTTGATTTTGGGTTTTTATCTTCAAATATAATTGAGTTAAATAATTTTTTGAATAATATAATTACAAAGGAATATAGCTACGTACTTCGAAAAAGTATGACTTTCAAATTCCATTCAAAAGTGAAGATATTGACCCAATATATGGGGAAATTTTATCCAACATTTTTATTCAAATTTTTGTTCGAATTAAAATTTCGAAAAAAATTGTTTAGAAATCGACTTTCGAATTGATATTTACAATGGATATTCAAAGTAACTCAAATTTATATTAACTATTGACATTAAAACCAAATCTAGTTGAGACCAGATGTAGGAATTTCCCAGTTACAGTCAAGTTGAAATATGACAACACCAGTAGAATGAAATCTAACTGAAGCAGAGCTCACGAAGAAATATTTTTGGAGCTGCTCAAAGGTTAAACTGACAAGAAGATAAAATCTGCTGTCACTTTTGCAGGTAACCGTATCCTAAGTTCTAAATTAATATATTCTAACCTAAATTAGTTGGTAAACAAAATAAATGATAATTTTTGGTGTTATTGAACTTTTTATTCCATTAAAATGAGCTTTTTCCGTTACTAAGCAACTCAAATTTTTTTTGACATTTGCTAAAATTTAACGCCATTTAACAAACTGTGTTATTCTTTAAATATTGTTTACAAATGTTTTTATTTTCTAGATTTATGAATGACTAACATGAGGGTTATGAATAAACAACAGATGACAAGGCTCCAGAGGTGTTTGGTCCATCAGTAAAGAAAAGAAAGCCGTTATCTCCTTCCAAGGCTCACGCATACAAACAATTTAACAAGTCCAGAACGTTTAAGCTAGAAGGCTCTAAGTAATTGCGTTAGGACCTGGATAATACAAAGTTTTTGGCTAGATTTATTTTGTCACACATCATTTTGGAAGGAACGCAGCAGATGCAATTGAAACAAAGCCTGATTAGTAAGTTAAAGCATTAAAAATTTTTAAATTTTTTTAAATTTTGAGAGATAACAAGATATAACAATTTCTACAGATATTTCATAATAACTCTAGTGTTTTAATTACTTTTAATATTGATTATTTGTTTAATTTTGTTGTATACTATCTATATTACAAAATATACGGTTTTTTTGAAATTGTTTTAAAATGTTTTTACCCTTTTTTATTTATGTAGTGAGCTTACCTGGTCATTATACTGGAGTTGCTCAGCAAACTGTTTGTTTTTATGATTCAGCTGGAAACAAAAAGGAATTAAAATTGACTGCTTTTTATAGAGGAGTCTATTGTCAAGATGGGAAAATAGTTTTTTTTCCATCTAGATCAATTAATTGACAGATGTTAATTCAAAGTTTACTCAAGTGTCATTTTGTCAGAGGCTGAATTTGATCTACGTGACTAAATTTTTCCTTTTTGAAGCAGAATGACAAATATTTTGGAAAAATTCTCAGACGACAACATTTCTACCCTGGACAATGTAATTGGGCACTTAAATGGCCTTCACTACAGAGCTGTTGAAGCTGTCAGGAAGAAACTGTAATCTCCATCTGCTGAATTCATCATGAGGAAACTTCTCAAAAACCTATTTGAAATATTGGAGGACTGTTGCCCAGCACGGTTTTTCACTCAGTTATAACTTTGTTAAGCTCTCTCTACAATGGCAAGGGTTTGATAGCACTTAGTGGAGATGATGCGTTTGAGAATCCTTACAATACACTTATCACTTACTGTGACAACCAACAGGCTTGGCTGAGAAAAGTCAGTCAACAAGTTCAGTAAGCCGAGCTTGCAAATCTTGAACAATTTCCCGTGCATCTCATCGAGAAGCACCGGAAAATATTCAAGAGTTGCAAACTCAGCTTGCTGAAAAAGATCCTTTGTTTGCTGAAAGTATCACCGCTGATTATTATTCAACACCCTTCAACAGTGGCAATGTACTTTACTATTCAAGCCATCGATCCAGATGTCCATGAAGGTTGTCTTCGATTTTGGAAAATCAACAAAAACAAGTTTACGTTGATGGCTGAACTGCTGGCAAATATCTGTTCATTCCAGCTTTATATGCCTCTACAGAAAAGAGCTTTTAGTGCTGGTGTCGCACTTTTGTCCTAGAGAAGGACAAAGCTGCAACCAGTCCAAGTGAAAAAGTTGCTGCACACCCAGTAAAACTATGACAAATTTACCTTTAGAACCTACATCTTGAATTCAAAGTAAGAGGAAGTGTTTATTGTTCTTGGAGACCCACTAGCAACACCTGAGTTTGAAGATTGGGCAACTAAAAGTAACAGAAATTGACGTAAATGAATTGCTCAAACTCCAACTACATCAAGACAATTATCAACAGGAGCTGCTGCTGCTGGTTTAGCAATAGACCTAAATTAGACTTTTTTTTTTGAGGCTTTTATTTCACTTTAATTGGACTTTGATTAATAAACTTTAACATATCTTTTGATTCTGCATGTTATTTTTTAAAATTTTTGTTTTAATAGAAAACAGGTCGAGCTACCCCTAACGCCAATGGACGCCATGAACGGTACCCACCCCAAAAGATGCCATTTGTTATTTAATGTTTAAGTTAAATAAGCTGAGCTAACTTTTGTGTAATTTCTATTTTTTATAAACACCAGATACTGATAAATATAGCTAGTAATCAAAAAATATTGATTATTGAAAAATAATGAGAATTGCAGCTATCTTAAGTTAAATAAACGCACATTTATTTTTTACCTCATAAAGTTCCTATAATATCAAAAATTAAAAAAGTTAAGTAAAAAGTTATCGAACAGATTATGATAACTTTTCAAAACCTGTGATAACTTATCAAAATCGTTTTGATAACATTGTCGAAAACAAATGTCGTTTCGAAAAAATATCGCATCGAAATAATTTCGATACGCATACGTATTTTGTATTCTTATTTTACTAACATTTTCTTTTTTCACAGACCTGATTCTTGGGATATTACCTATTACCACCCATTACCACCCATTTTTGGATATCACCCATTACCACTCATTACCACCCATTACCACCCTTTTGAAGCTTTGATAGGCAATTATTTTGAATTAGGATTTGAATCATAAGCTCAAAACTCATTTAAAGATTAATTAAGTGTTAAAGATATTTGACCATCTCTTTAGCAAATGGAGGAAATCCGAAAAAAGCAACGCAATAAGTTTCTAAACAATTTTTTTACTAATTAATCAAAGTATTTTAAATAAGAACCTATTCATTTGTGTGTTACAAACTAAAATGTTTTCCTGGAGTTTTAATTAGCAAATTTGGAATTTACTTTGAGCTTTAAAACGAGCACAAAAAACAAAACTGATTTAATAGAAAATATATATTCTCTTGTTAAACATCAACTTTTAAAGCGTTAAAATGATGTGTGACTACTGAAAAGAACATGTCTATAAGTCTAATATTTTTTAAGAGCAGCCTACAAAAATGTTATTCTAAATAGAATAGCACATTTTCTAAACGAGTTTTTAATTCAATTTTAAAGTTTAACTAAGTTAAAATGTTCTTGTTTATTTTCATTTAAATTAGTATTTATAAGTTTATTATTATTATTTATATTCATTTAAAAAAGTATTTATAAGTTAACTTAATTCAGAAAAAAAAGCATCAAACTTTAAGATTGTTCAAGTCGGAAAATGTCGTTTAAAACAATTACACCTACCTTATGCAACGTTTAAGTTTAAATTCACCAGTTAAATTTAAACTGAATTCTGTTCAGGTTCTAATATATATAACTCTTGTGTTTCAAAATGTTCCATCAAATAGCTATGAAAATTACAAAAAATCTATGTCTTCGCTTGGTTACCAATTAAAATGTAGTTTCATTCTTATAAGAGTATAATATTTATTTTGGTTTAAGTTTTTCATTGTTAAGGTTGTGAATGTTTGATATGTTATATAGATTTTAGTCGGAACTTTGAACTTGGTTGACAAACTTCTAGAAGTTAACATCTCTTTACTTTCTGGAGCCCAAACTGAATACAATTCATCAAGAAATATTTTGTCAACTCTTGATTCGTTAGCAACTTTGATGGCTAAAGAGCTTAAGGAGTATAGCAAACTGAATTACAATGTTTCAAACAGAAACATTGGATTAAGTGTTGGGATTGTAAAAAAAGAAGATGTTTACATTACTGCCTACAAAAATGCTGAAAAAGAAAACAGAGTTGCCATATCAAACAATTTATCAGAAACTTGTAAGTTTTGCACATTGCGTACTCACTATTTGATCTTGTAAAGTGCACTTGTAATATCTTCTTCTTTTAATAAATAATCTGCACTTATTTTGACATAATATTAAGAATTTTGCTACTATTTTAAGAACTTGTCTTATATATATAAATAACTGTGCTGTTGATTTAATATATTCATTAACATAATTTTTTAACATAACTGTCATAATTACTTATTGGTTTCTCTATTATTTATTTAACATATTTATAGAATAGTTTAATATATTTCTGAATATAATATACATGTGGGTTCAGCGCCGGCCTTAGCTTTTTTGACAGGTTGGGCAAAACTTGTGAACGCGCCCCTAGGTATATATGGGTGGGTTGTTACCATTAATTACGAGACCAATGTTCTAAAATGATAAACAAGAGTGCTAAAGGGAATATATAGTTTAATGCAAAGAGATCCATATTATGCATCAAGTTTCTTATTTAATTAATTTTTTATTAAAATTATAAACTTAGACTTTTCATGATATGGGTTTATAGAAATGAGTGACTAAATAAATAGACAACGCAACGCTGCTTTTAAAATAACAAATGTTTTTATTAAACATATAATAAATCCTCTAACTATATAAACAAGAGTTATTAAATTTTAAAATGTAACTTTTCTAGCTTTTTTGTCCGCGAAATCTCTTATCAAACTAGAAAAATCTAAATTTTCAGCTATTTCTTGCTCGATTGATAACATAGATAGAGAATTAAGTCGATCTTGCAACATGGTATTTCATAAATATGTTTTGATTAACTTCAGTTTAGAAAAATTACGTTCTCCACTAGCAACAGTAATAGGTATTGTAAGAAGAATGCGCAGAACAATCCATGTATTTGAATATAACTCTTGTAGACAATGTTTTTTAATAAAATTCAGTACAAAAAGTGGTTTCATCTCTTTTGTATTTATTTCATTTTCATCATTGCTTAATTTATCTTTAATAAAAAACTGCACACTTATTAGTTCGTCGCATAGCAAAGCACCATCAATTTCTGATTTTGTATTTACAGTTAATTTTTCTTGTAATTGTTTACACAATTTTAAAAGTTCATTCTTGATGGGCAAATTATCAAAATTAAATAAAAAACTCCATATATTTACATATTCATTAAGTTGTTCAAATCTTTCATTTATTAAAGACAGACATGTATCTAATAAAGGGTTAAAAAATGTCACTTCTTCTCGGGATTTTGAATTGGTTCGTCAGCAGCATTTTCATCATAATGACGTTTCACTCGTCGCACTCTTTTAAGCGGCTTAAATATTGGATCGATGTTTAAATCTTCAGCTAACTCTTTGGCATCAACCGTTGCTTGTTAAAGCCAAACGTTCTGTAATTTTCCAAAAATGTGATGCATTTTTTCAACATTTCAGCGCACTGTACTTGATCCATGTCTTTGGCTTGCATTGCTTTACTAACAACGTTTATTAGGAATAGTACATTGTACCATTCAATTAAAGAAACTAAAAAACTATAGTCTTTAATTGTTCTGCTAATGTTTGCGCTTCGTGTGCAATATCGGGAGTTTTGGTTTCAGTTTCATATATAGTAATTAAAGCATCATTTACGCTGCTTATTTGGTATCGGATGGCTTTGAGGCTCTCAATTTTGGCTTCCCAACGAGTGTCGCATAATCGTTTAAGAGTGAAGTTTGTTGTATGACTAAGTAAAACATTCCAGCGTGAAGTTGATGCAGAAAATAATGTGAATAATCTTTGTACTATGCCAAAAATGTTAATGGAATTTAGTGAAGACTGCGCTGCGTCACAAATAACCAAATTGAGAGAATGACTTCCACATGGAAGGTAAAAAGCCAAAGGATTCAAATCTAATATTCGCTTTTGTAGACCTATTTTTTTACCTTTCATATTTGCACCGTTATCGCAACCTTGCCCTCGACAAAAGCTTATATTCAGACCAAAATCTTTTAAAGCTCCAATTATGATTTCTGTTAAACCAAGACCTGTCGTGACGTTAACATTGAAAAAACCCAAGAAAGTGTTCATTTATTTTTATAGGATATTCTGATATATTTACAATTCTAATCGTAAGCGAGAGCTGTTCTTTGTGAGATACGTCAGGAATGCAGTCAGCAATAATAGAATAATATGTCCTTTTTAGAGCTTTGGATATAATTATGTTGGTTAATTTTGATGCCATTATATCTATCATTTCATTTTGAATGGTTTTTCCACAGTAATGATCAGAAATATCTCCTTTAAGAGCTAGCGTGACGTGGTTTAACATGATAGGATCAAATTTAGCGAGTAATTGTACCAACCCTAAAAATTTGCCGTTATTAACTGTATACAATTTGTCAGAAGAACCTCTGAAGGACATATTATTTGTTGCCAAGTATAAAGTAATGTTCATCAATCGTTCAAGAACACTTCGCCACCTTAAACTCTCCTTTTCGATTTGTTTTTGTTCTTGTTTATCAATAGTTTCACCAGCTTTCATTCGTATTTCTGTCTCAATCCATAGTTGATAAGCATTTCTGTGTGACTTACTATTTTCGTGAATTTTTAATGCTTCTGTTAAATTCTTCCATTTATTGAATCCATTTCCGTTTAACTTTAAATTCATGTTGAAATCAAAAAGTTTGCAGCAAAAACAAAATACCGCATCTTTAGAAACTGAGTACACAAGCCAACGTCGTGATATAACCTCACCATTTGAAAGTTTTCGGTTGTAATAAGCATTTGAAAAATGTCGTCTTCTATTACCGCGTGGATATGTGTCCAAATATTGCACCTATATTAATTACATAATCAACAAATTGAATGTTGCGATGAATTGGCCACAGTCTGAGTAATCGATTGCTGTTTCTTTGGTGCGATCATTTACATCACCATCTTGGCCATCATCATTTTCGTTATCGATATCTTTTTCATCGTAGTGAACATTTCCAACTAATACTATTCCGTCTTCTTCATCGCTGGTTGATGTATCACTAAGTACATGCGCAACATTTTCTCCTTCCTTTATTTTATTACAATCACTATTTTCCGATGTAAAATAATTTTCAAGTTTTTTATAATTTTTCTTCAAGTTATCAACTTTTTCTGCTTTACGTTTTCTGTATTGAGCAACAGATGGTTTCTTATTATTTTGAGTTTTAAAAACATTTTTTTCTTTATTATAAGTACTCTCCATAGATTGCTGCTGATAGTTTCTATTTGTCTAAAATTTTAAAATAAAAAATTACTTGCAAGCTAATAATTCATAAACAATTTCATTATTTATACTTACCTGCTTTTTATTACCGCAAAATTTGAAAACTTGACAAAAACTGAATTTGAATCACAAATACAACTTTAAATTTCTTCTACAAATTAATAAACAACCCGCTCGCAACTCGTACCGAAAATAATGTTTAAAATTTAAACTTTAAATAGATGGAACGCAAAATAGTTGGCGCCGAGAAAGATATAAGTAAAAAAAATGAGTTTAAGTCACAAAATATATGCTATGATTGAAACACTTTTAATCAAATTATTAATTTTGCATAAAGAATTTTTAACAGTGTAATAATACAATAAATAAATTATTTAAAGAAATTAATTTTATAAAAAAAAACAAACAATCGAAAAAATTTAGGTTGACTTATTTTTTCTATTTATTATATTGTTAAAGTTTGCATACAACGTTTGGCGCCCCAGTTTCCTGGCGCCCTTGGGCGGCGCCCAGCCTCGCCCCCCCTTAAGGCCGGCACTGTGTGGGTTACAAATTATTTAGTATAATGAATATTCTTAGTAGTTCAAAAAAGTTATCAATTTTGTATTTCCCAATCAACTTATACATTTAATTTTAAAAGTAATACAGTAGTGTTTAAATACTGCATAGTTACATCTGCGAAACTTAGTGACATGGCTACCCTAGTTTTTAGAGCAACATAGAGTTTGTAATTTTTTTTCTTTGCTTGCTCATTCTGAAAGATGAATTTCTTTTTAGTGTTGCTAATTTATAAATACTAATGACAAAAGAAAGTTGAGTTTAAGACATTGTTTTTTTTTTTTAAAGATCTTGAAGAACTCGCTTCTATCTTTATTCCTGGCAATGCGTTTGGTAATACCAACAATAGCATTTATTCCTTTTTCTACAAAAAACCTCAGTTTTTCACCACCAATGAAAAACTCTTTATAAAAGATTCAAAGCAGTCACCAAATACTGCTAAAATTGGAGTTGCTGTCAGCGCCGTTCTTTCTGCTAGTGTTATGAATCAAAGAATACAAAATCTTACGAATCCAATTTCCATAAAATTTAAGAAGATTAATCCAAAAAAATTAGAAGGAAGATTTGATTGCTATTTTTGGAGCGTCAAATATGGTAAGTTTCATAGCTTTTTTAATTTGCATTCTAAATTAGGTAGACGATGCAGGTATAATAAGAAAAGGGAAGAATCAGTTAGGTAAAAGATAATTCAGTTCTTAAAACAATGAGCCTAAACTTGATGATATTTAAAAATATAGATGCGTGGTCAAATATCGGATGCCGCAAACTAAACGAAAGCAATCTCGAAGTCCACTGCGAATGTGATCATCTCACCAACTTCGCACTTATTCTAGATGTATCACAAAGCAATTATAATCCTCCAGCACTGAAATGGCTCTCTTGGATTGGATGCACTATTTCATTGGTGGGGTTGTCTTTGACACTCTTCAATCTGATTTTTTTTAAGTAAGTAAAGACGGTAAATAACTGACAGAAAAGAGTATTACAAATTCAAATATCTCATTTCAAATTCTATATTGCATATGTCTAAATAATTTTTTTTCCCAATCTTAATTCGTGTCTGAAGACTTATTTATTTTATTTCGAAATAAGCCATTTCTCCCATCACATCTGCTCACTCTTTATCTGAAGTTACATACATGACAAAATAGTATTGCGGTACAACATAAAAAGCATTAGGAAGTTTTGTCTTCATTTGTCAGAGCCATTCTAGTATTCGTATTCTGTCGGGAATTTTCTTTTTCCTTGGAATCCCAAAGGACTTCTTTTCAAGTTCCGCTCATTAATCTCGTTGCTTGCTCTTTCTGCTCAACCATTTGTTATAGAAAATTTTTTTTGACAAACAGTTGGTCGACAGCGGAAAAAATCTGCCGAATCTATATAAAAGAGTAGTAGAAAAAGAGAGTAGTTGGCTCACCCCCTTATGACCATGTACCAACCATAAAATCTCATCCACGGAAAGGATTTTTGAGTGATTGAAAATTCGACCATCAAATTTTTACACCCCACCAACAAAAAAATGACCAAATGATCGACCACATGACCAACCATAAAAATATGTATAAAATTAAACCATTTATTGTGATTGCAACAGAATTATCAAACTGTTATGTTTGAACCATCTAAATAACCATAAAGAAAGATAAAACGAACCATTTAAAACCGCGAAGCAAAGTTTGTTGGTAATTGCAACCGAATTTTCTGTTTTTTTTTTTTAATTTTCATTTTCTATCAATGCATATTTTAAATATGTCTGGATAACCAAACCATTTACGACAGACATTGCTTTGTTACTTTTAAATATTTTTTTAATCCTTAATAATCAGGTTTTTCTTTTGCATCTATTCCTCTTTAAATCTTACGGCTATATCTTATTATTATATTCTTAAACTTTATATGTAACTGGAGTAGTAATTGGTATTTACAGATACTGTAAAACCTAGGTCAGACAAAACGTTTATATATGCATGAGATGAATAGGTGCTAAAGTAAATCCACATTTTTTCTTTCATTTTATGATTCCATCTCTTTTTCTCATTCCAAGCTTCATCTTTGTTTCAATAATCTTTTCAACAATAGACTAGTCTAAATTTTCTCTAAACGAAGGATTATCAACGCTATTCATTTCTTCCATCATGTTTATTACATACATTTTTGCGAGTGAATGTATCTTTATTTAGAACATAGCATTTGTCATGATCATATGCAGCATTATTAATTAGATTTATAGGCTTGCTCCATTCTTTTGGTGCAGATCTTTATTTAATCTTTTATCTGGTCTTGTACTAGGACCACTAATATTTTGACTTCTAAAATGCATTCGGTACGTTGCATCAAACGGTAGCTTGTTAATAATAGAGTTTAGCGCTCCACACCATAGTTCTTTTGGAGCTAATGTTGATCCACATACAGTCATCGAGTCATTCATAGTAGCTTTAACTAAAAAAGAGCCGCTGTGAGGAGCTCCTGCGAAATGAGTTTTTGGTAGTGCCTATTACTTTACATCTTCCTCTTTTCATGTTACAACCCTTTTTGGAAAGTATAAACTCTTCACCATCAGATTCAGTAACTTTTTTATATATCATCCAAAAGATTTTTTTATATACAAAATATTTTTAGCAGCTCCGAAGGAGTAATGGAGATATTGTGATTTCGCACCCTCGACAATCACTGTCACTGAAATTCTCTGTAATATCCATTATTCTTTTTATCATAATTGAAACTCAGAGCCAACTCATGTACTTCTTCTGTATAAACTTCAAGTCTATAAGTACGATTTTTGTACATAGATCACATTAAAATTTTTTTCTTAAACAAGTAGTTTTTATAGTCTTCTTATGTAATGATATTTTTAACTGCGGCTTTTATACAGATTTACATTTTTTGTCTACTTGTCTATCCTGCATTTTGCAATCTATTTACTTCAGACTTTAAATCAAAAAATTGTTTTTATAATCTCACTCTTTCCTTTAGGTTTGAAAATACCATTAAACTTTTTATTGCATCCAGTGTTAATACCACTGGATGATTTAATCTGATCTAGCTTCAACATCTGGAGTGATATCTCTGTAAAAATTCATTAGTTTCTATTTTGCAGATTAAACTGTCAGTATCTGGATACAATTTTCTTACTTTATCAGCAATTTTACTTTACATATCACCACACTGAAAGTTATATATTTGTTATAATTAATACACATACCGAAGATTAGTACATAAAAACTCTTAACACAATTTTTTTCAATGCTCATAGTTTTGATTATTAAAGTGCGCACCAGTTATGCTTGAGTAGAATGCTTTTTTTAGTGGCAGTTCACTATCATTTAATTTATCAATACTTATCATATATTCATAACAATATACACCTTTTCGTAAAATTAGATCTAAATGATCAGACTCAATGAGTTTCGCGGTCATTTTAAAACTATATTCTTCAACATCTTTTATAAGATTATCCAAGCTAGCTGCCATAAATCAAAAACAATTAGTAGATCTGAATTCTTTTTGACCTCTTATCTACCATTTTGAATTCTCATCTGCTCAATTTTGGGTATACCTTAATTAATTTTGGGTATCAGCTTTAATTTTACCAAGATTTTTCATTAACAAATGATTGTCATATCCTGTAAGAGTGCGAACGACAACTGAAATAAATGTTGCTACCGTAAAACTTAGTTTGCAAGACTTTTGAACTTGTCCTCTTTATTTTCCAGTAAAGTGACAAAAATTTTCCAGTAAAGTGACAAATGGTCTCTTACCTTTTTTAACTTTTTCTGAGAAGCTACTTTGACAAATGCAGCATTTTTTTGCACTTTCTAATACTTTCTTATCATCTACACCAAATGTATTACTTTTTGAATATGATTTTAATATCTTGCTCTAGCACTTCCACAAACAATTTGAGCAACATCTTCATCTTCAGTTGTGGCAGTATATATAACAGGTTTGCAGGAAAAGACGTTGTCATCAAAGCACTAAATGTAGTAATAAAAGTTAGAAGGAACATGCTTTTATTTTGTTTCGCATAACTTTTTTTCCGATTTGCTGACAATTGTCATAGTTTTTATGATGGATTAGAAATAAGTGTATACACAAACTATTCAACAGTTTATAACTTTTAAAATATATCATGCTACCGTTTTTTGGCATTTCTACTCTAACAGCTTTATTTGTGTTACAATATTCTTTATGTATATCCAATAATTCTTGAGAATCAATTGGATTTAAATAATTTAGGAAGAAGAATTTTTTACAAAAGAATTTTTTACACATTTTTTTGTAGTTTGTGATGATAATAACATGCTATTGTCAGCAATTAGACAATGGTGATCTTCTTTTAAATCATTAACCTCAGAGATGAATAATAAATTGACACCAAAGTCATAATTTCTAATCTTATAACTCCTATCGATTCATCCTCTGAAATCGAATACATTGATTGATATGTTTGGGTTTTATTTTTCAAACTTTCCTATAGATTTAATGATACTTGGGTAATCTATACCAGTCATATTTATTTCACTCTCAAGGCTTTTAAGAATATTATCAACACGCTCACTAATATGATCTTTAGGAAATTTAACTCTTAATAGAGACCACAGAAAACATTTTTCATCTTCATTCCTAATGTTAATTATAGGCTGTTAAACCAACTGTTTAAAAAGTGTTATGTATAAACTACATAAGGAACTGGTGTTCCAAAACCGTTGATTTACAGTCCGAGTCCTTACTGACCTGCAAAATAAAAGATTATATCGATGTTTATCCGATAATAACAACAGATAAAATATTAAGAATGGGTGTAAAGGATGATAATACAAATATTAGAAGAGTTCCTGAACTTATAGCAAATGATGAGGAATGGCATATCACTGATAAAAGTCTTACTACTTTCGAAAGTTCATATCATCTTAATGTAGGTGATGTTATAACTCTTGATCTTGTTAGTACACCAAGAGAAAGAATTGTAAACTTACACAAAGAAATTGATTTGTGACTCCTTGTCGAGTGTGTGATAACATTTTTTACTAAATAAAAATGGCTTTTGATAAATTCGGAAATGATATGACCCCAACAAATTCTAGTGAAGATGTTAAAGCACAGTATTATACGGACAATCACTTTTTTAAAAAGTATGGTAATACTATGACTGGAGTTATACATGTGTTGTCATAAAATAACAAGTGTAACAGATCCTTCAAATAATCTAGATATTATTAATAAAAATTCTTGATAGAAATGAGTTGTTTTTAAAAAAGAGTGTTGGTACAATGAGTGGTCCTTTAGTAATGTATATGAATAGAGTAACAACTTAAGCAACTCTTATCAATTTTAACAATACAACTACGAAAAACTGATAACGGAAATATTGTGAAAAAGGTTGCTGATGCAATGACTGGTCAGTTACAAATAGGATTTAACAGATAACAAGTTTAGAATATGCTGTCATGGTTAAGATACAACTATTAAAAACAATACTGATGAAATTGTTATGAAGATAATAATAATACAAGCTACTGAGACTTGTAAATGAATACTTGACAAGTTATGCTGAATGTCTATATCAAGTAGATAGATGATTAACAACAGAAATATTTTATAATACTACTACTCGAAAAGTCTTTATCCTATTTGATATATCTTTTATTAGTTGGAGTGGTACACTGTCTGCAATTGCAAGTCAATCTAATTAATCTACAAATATGAATAATAAGAGATGTTAGGTACTAGTTAATGGAATTAGTCCTCAGAGATTTATATTCTCAATAGATCTAAATTCAGCGTTTGGTATAGCTGATATAGTTAACAAATTTTTAGTTTATCGATTAAAGAGCTAGAATTCAAAAACATGTTGTTAGAAATGAATTTTTTATTCGTGATGATGAAGGGTATGTAAAGCTTGTCTCTTTTAATCCAAGGAGACTTAGTCAATTCAGGAACTAATGATAACTCAATAGCTATTCGAAATGGCTCTTTATGTAACGGAGCTTTAGTAGCTGGATATCAGACTAAAGCAAATGCTTGAGCTGCAAGTAAATGGATATATCTATCTATTAATTGGAATGTTGCCCGTAGAACTTTAGCTAGCTCAATATGGTGTAATGGAAAATACCAATCTAATTTAACATCAAGATTATCTACTGATATTACCCAATTAACGTTTGGTGACTTAAATCCGACAGATATTGCACAATTAGATGGAGATGCACATTTACACTTTATAAAGGATTCCATATTGCAATTGATATAATAAAAACACATACAGTATTTCCTGCTAGAAGTTTGGTTGACTGTGATTAAATCATTTAATAACGCTCGACGTCATTGTTTGGAACACTATGAAATAAAAAAGTTGTTGCGATAATAAAAATGATAAATTCATTAAAAAAAACAACTTTATCATACTTGAATAAATGTATTGATTCACTTTTTCTTTTATGGGAAAAACCCTGTTGAACCATTAGTATCAGATCCCTCAAAAAAAGCGTCAATAAAAGTTTAATGACCGCTCTTTAGATGTATTTTATCTCAAAAACATAATTCAGTAGTACATTTTTAATGTGATATGTTGCTTAAAACAATCTAAGAGGATTTATGTAAAAGCTTTTTTGTTGATTATGTGACAAATGCATTTTTGTATAGTAGTGATTCTATTTTTGAATTATCCTATGGATTTTCAGAGTATATAAGGACATTATTTAAGAATTTAAATAGTAATGATATATTATTCAATGCAAACAGTATATCAAAAATGTATTTCAGGTTTTACATTCTACACATATACTTCTTAATTCTTTATGTTTGCTGCACCTTTACATTTTTTACAATGATTCTTAGCTCTAAGGTAAATTCAAAATCCTTTCGTAAGTTTACTTTCACTCAAACATAGCCTATACTGTGCTGTTCTATCATACTAATATCTATACTAGCGCTTTGTCAATACTTTATAAGACCTGAAAGGAGTACAAGCTCTCTTATCTTTCTTATCTAACAGCAATTGTTTTATTTGCATATTCTTTTTATCTTAAACCTTTCTTTTACATTTTCTATTACAACAAAAACTATTTAAATGACTTTTTTCAAATTTATTTTTTTTTACAATTTTTAAAAGTTTACTACTTGTTCATAGCTGATTAAATAACATCGCTAAAAAATCCATTCACAACCAAAAATTTTTTCAACTTTGTTACATTTCCCGAGCTACTTGGCGGTTAATAATGGTTAAATTGAATTCATGTGTTTATGGTCACTTACATGGTTGATCATTTGGTCATTATTCTACTGCATAGGTGTTAAAATTAGATGGTCGAATTTTCAACCATTCGAAAAAATACTTCTGGGGATGAATTTTTATGGTTAGTAAATGTTCCAAAAAAAAAGGGGTTAACCAGATCTTGCTTTTTTCAACTACTTATAAGGTTAGACAATTTATTTTAAATTGCATGGCACATTAGTTGCTCATGTTTCCATCAAACACTTGTAATATATGTTTCTTTTTTTAAGAAAATTACGACAAAAGCTTCCGATGAAAATTCTGATTTGTTTGTGCACATCCTTGTTTTTATTACTTGTGATATTCCTTGCTGGAGCAAAACGTGGTTCTTCATCTCTGTATTCCTGCCGTGTCGTTGCAGGAATGTTGCATTACTTTGTCTTGACTACCTTCTGTTGGACAGCCGTTGAAGGAGTAAATTTGTACCGCAACTTCGTAATAATATACAAAAAAGATAATCCTCTAAAATTTATGGTTGTATCTTCAGTATTTGCTTGGGGTGAATTTTTTTTTTTTTTTCTCTTGGGACTATTTTCTGTAGCTTATGTTTCCATATTCTCGTTTAATTATTTTTAGGATGTCCACTAGTTGTTGTTTTAATAACTGATGGTATAGCCGACAGTTCTTACATTGGCAATGAGTTGTAAGTTTAATTACGACAGTGGCTTGATCATTTTCTTTTTTATTCAATGTATCGCTAAAAAAGACAAAAAAGAACTTTTTAATGCACTTCCTTCTTTTATGTTTTTTAGTAAACTGCTTTTTAAATATTAGTTGCATTATCCAAGGAAACTATTTCATTTTTGGTTTGCTAACGCCTGTCGCTGTAATCTTTTTTACGAATATTTCCATCCTTGTGCTGGTGATGATTGGAATAAAAAAGCATTACACGAAAGGAAATGATTACAAAAACATCGTTCGCTTGTGTCGCATTGCATTTTCATGCAGTGTCTTACTTGGCTTGACTTGGGTTTTTGCAGTTGGTATGTCGTTAAAAGTTTTTTCTTATCGTTGTGTTGTTAATTTCAATTCTAAAGTCTTTTACGCAAACGACTTTAGGTAGCATGGAGAACACTTTCCAAGTACTTTTCATCATATTCAACAGCATGCAGGGCTTCTTTTTATTTCTGATATATGTTGCTCAAAACCCTGATATTCAGACAGAATGGCGTCATCTGATGGCAGACACATGTATTAAACGCAAAAATGATCTTGATATAGGAGTTAACAACAGTGGTAAGCTTTTATAAGCGAAAAAAAATCAGATTAAACTCTTTCGGCTTTTGAATAGAAAGTCACATCAGCTTGTTTCAACGTTCATTTTTTTCCCATAATGTTTTTAATTATCAGGGTTTAATGTGGAATCATCAAAGAATAACTTTAGCACGATTTGCAGTGACCTGAGTTAATCGAAGGCTGGATTCATCAAAATATTACATAAGGAGATGAAAATCTTCAGTACCTAGCGCAACACGTAAAGATTTGACACTGCAGAAATGCATGCGGACATTCGTTTTTATTTATTATTTAATTTCAAAATAATTATTGAAAATTAATGAGTATGAATAAAACTTTTATGAATGGTCTATGCTGATTTTCTTCAGATATAGGTATTCTTAACAATTTTTCTGAAAAAATTTTTAATTCAATTTAGCATTAACTAATTTGTGATTATGGTTTATTTTCTAAATTTTTTTATCAAATTAAACCATGTATTTGTTATTTCTTAATTACAATAGCTTTTCAATATTTTAGCGTTTTATATATACATGCTAAAATTTAACCCAAAGTTGATCTAAGTAGTATAGTGATTCATCATCTTCACCTAATATTTTTTTGGATGGACCGCCTCTGTATTTACTAACAACATTTTTTTGTTCGTAAAAAGTTTAAAGTTTTTAGCGCTCTGTGCCGTGGTACACATACTCCTACAAATCTATTTCTATAAGTTAGTTTATTAAACCTTCTCCTGTTGTTCCAGTAAGTTTAAAACATATAACATCACCTTCATTAAGATGTGCGTTACCAAAAATAGTTAGCTTTTTATTAGAAGTATCCCATATTTCATCATTCACTATAAGCTCAACAACTCTATTGACATTTTTATCGTGATGCGCAGACCCATTCTGGATATTCAACCTGTTGTAGCATTAAGTAAACGTTAAAATAGTTTTTTTTATTATTGTCAGCAAACTCTCGAAACCGCGTTTATCTGCTAAGATAAAATTTTGTTGTATACGTTTATTATAGGCTTTTTTTAAAGCACTAAATTATTGTTCAAGTTGATCTTGTTGAGTTTTACTTACAGAGCCCAAATGTTCAAGTATTTTACTCATTGCTCTATGTTCATCAGCGGTTTGAAAGTTTTGTTTGCCATTTTATTACCTTCAATTTTTAGACTGGGATTTTGCTTATGCAAGAGCTACGAACCAATCGCATTTCACGTCGATCAAATCTAAGTTATAGTTTATCTCCTCAAAGATTTAATAAGTTCCCATCTTGAACAATCAATCTTGTAACTGTTCCATTTATTGAATATTGAAAGACTGGAAGAAAGACTAGGTTAGATGGAGTTTCAATAAATTTTAAAATAAACGACATTTGATGTTGAGCCATTAACATTAGATCCTGCAATGATATCCATGTGAACTTGAATACTGTTTACAATTAGAATACAAACAGTATTTCCAAATTCTTGGTAAGTTTGTGTGCACTTAATATTATTTAAATCTAAAACTGATGAAAAAGATACTATCCCAGATAACACATGGACGTCGGCCCGATGTCTTGCCGACATGTTTTATATCAGCATTAGATCGGCATCGTTTTACTTCATTGGCCCGATGTCGGTCCGACAAATAAAATAAATTAACTTATGTTCCATCGGAAAACATCATCGGCTTGACGTCTACGAAAGCACCATAAAATGACTTGTTTTGTAAATGTTTACAATGCGCAAGCGTAATGATAACAAATGAGCGCAAATGGTCGCATTTCTTGTCTTAAAGTTTCCATTACCAATATTTTGAAATTTTCAGCTGACGTAAGCTTTAGGCTTTAGTAAACTTAGTATTTGAGACTTGAGTTCTCTATCAAAGTTTATCTTTGTAATAAATTGAAAGGCAAGTTTTTTTTTAACTTCTAAATTTATTTTGTAGACTGTAGACCAAAAATGAAATAAAACTAATGCTAGAAAATAACAAAACGTGTATTTTATTATTTATATATATATATATATATATATATATATATATATATATATATATATATATATATATATATATATATATATATAATATATATGCTTTCGTAAGCTAAAAGATCATTATTTTATTATTTTGAAAATGGCGAATATTAGGTTTTTTAGTGGGATTTTTTACAACTTTGACTTCGAATTAGAGCACTATCAATTGATTTTTAGGTCTATATTTTTATACTTTTCTGAATCAGCATATAATTCTCTATCATAATCAATCATAGAAAAAAAATGAGGGGGGGAGAAACTGCAGTAGTGCCATATATATATATATATATATATATATATATATATATATATATATATATATATATATATATATATATATATATATATATATATATATATGTATATATATATATATATACGCAGTGTCTAAAAAAATTATCTGAACAAACACTTTTTTAAATATTTTTCCTAAAAAAAGTGTTTTATTTTCATAAATTTAGACTTTTTTGGTAAATTCAAGATTAATAAAAATAAAAGAACATATTTTTAAATAGATTTTATTTATTCTAATGTATAATATGAATCACAAAGTTTTCAGTCTTAAAATAAAGGAACTTAGGTCGTTTTTATATTGTCAAAAAAATATTCTACCAAATAGATTAATTGTTTTATAAAAAATTATTATATAACAAAACAATTATTTTCATAATATGTTGGGCCCCCCTTTGCTTGGAGTACAGTTTCTAGACATCTACGCATTGGTTCGACTAAAGATTTTCTTTCTTCTGGTTGAATCTTTTCCCAGGCTTCTTCAATTGCCATCTTTTTTGGAAAATGACCGATCTCCAATTTATCCGTCTGAAATTTCCCACAAATGTTCAATGGTATTAAAGTCCGGTGATTGTGCGGGCCATTCCAAGACCTCAACATTATTTTCAGCAAATCACTCCTTGGTTTTAGTGGCACTATGCTTGGGATCGTTATCTTGCTGAAATGTAAAATCAGGTTCTAGCCGAAGTTTTCGAGCAGATGACTTCATGTTTTGCTTTAATAAGTTTCTGTATTGCACCTGATTCATTATAGTATCAATAAATTGGAGTTTTCCGACACCCTTCTAAGCCATTGAACCCCATACCATCACGTTAACGCCACCATACTTGACAGTTCCTCTCACGCAGCTTAATTTGTTGGCTTCTCCGGCTTTTATCAAAACATTTTGGGCTCCCTCAGATGACTTTAAGTTGAAGATCAATTCGTCGCTCCTCTGGATCTTTTTCCAGAAACTTAGCGGCATGTTTTTGAACTTCTTAGCAAACTCAAATCTTCTTTTCATGTGTTTCTCACTCAAATATAGTTTATTACGCACAAGTCGTTCTTGAAATCCCTGGTCTCGGATACAATTTCTGATTGTCTGATAAGATAATTTGATTCCATAATTCTCTTCAGCTTGCTCAGCCAGTTTTTGAGCAGAATTGAAGCAATTTTTTTTGACTTGTATAATTAAGTTTCTATAAAACTTCTTAGAAGCATTTTTTTGTGACCCTACCCTTCTTTTTTGGCTGTTGTCCCGATCAAACTATACTTCTTCATTATATCGGATACTGTATTATGAGGAATTCCAGTCTCTTGCTGCACCTGATGAAAGGTTTTTACTCTGATTGACTCGATCGACAGCTAAATTTCTCTGAGAAATAGTCTAGTGATGTTTACCTCCAACCATTTTACTTAAAAAAACATGAAGCCTTTTTTTTAAACAATACTTTTTTTTTACTACAAAAAAACAGTTTTTTTGTTATGCAATTTCATTAATTGTATAAAAATTTGCTAAAATAATTCACATAAAGTTAATTAAACTTACCTAAATATCGCTTTGTCGAATAACTTTTTTACAAACCTATTAAATACTAAATTTTTTTTAGGACAAATAATAAACCAACTGAAGCATGAATCAAAAAATATGAACGCTAAATAACATACTATTTCCAATAGAATTAAAGTGACAGACAAAGTAAGTATCATTGCTTTTAGTATAATTTAGAGCGTAAACATTTTTTCTTGGGAAAAACTTGTTTGATTGGATAATTTTTTGAGACATGATATTGTGAAGTTCTAGCACTGTAAATGCAATGGCGCAAAACGCTGAAAAAATTATTTATTTAATAAAAAAATGATTATTCAAAAATTTTTTTCTTCGTCAAGAAGTAAAAACAATACAACCAAAATCTGTTTTTTAAAAATCTAATCAGACTGTCAAAAAGTCTGCTTTAAGATGGTTCCTACGTAATCAAAAAAAGTTACTTTTTATTCATTAAGCATTAATTTTCTCAAAAGTAGGTACAGAATGTGTAAAAGAAAAAAAAATTTTCGAACACAAATAATATATTGATGATCACATAGAGGCCTATAATAGTCAAAATAACCCCTAAAAATTGAGTTTACTAGATACACAACTACTCATGAGTAAAAGCTCATTTTACTTTTAAACGTGGTATACTTGTTCGTGCTACCTGTATTTAGTGCGTGAGTCTTTTTTATTAAAAGATCATGTTTCTACTAAAAGTTATGCTTCAGAACAACTGTATTTTCGAAAAATGTGCTACTAGGCCTCTGATCTTAGTTCCCTAACCACAACTTACAAGTAATAAACTTATTTGAAAAAAACTCAGGCACTAGCAGTACACTGGATGAATAAGTTCTGAAAAATTCAAGTAGCTATCACTATTAATTCAAAAGTTATGATGTTTTTTGTGAGACAATTTTCTTGAAAAACGATACGGTAGAAAATCAAAAAACAAGAAAAAAATTTGTTTTTAAAACTAAAATCCTCCTTTTAAATAAGTTTCTCCTCCCTCTTTATGTAAGTCTTTATCCAATAAACCCTTCTTGATGGCTTTTACTTTTCTTCTTTTTGATTTTGTCTTATCTGATGTTTAAATAAGTAAACTTTGGATGCTGCGTCGGTTCATTTTTTCAGATATAATATTAAAACAGACACCGGTCTGTATTCCAAGTTTTTCTTACACTTTAACAAGTCCAAATTGGTCTTCGTTGAATTGAAGAATAACACTATATACACCTAATTGTAGAATTGACCTTTCTACAAAGACTTGCCTAGGACATTTCATACAGATAATATTAGTCAGGGACTTGTTAGCATTTTGAGTTTCCCCATGGATGCACTTGCGAAGAAGATCGTCATTTGAAAGATCTTGGAAAATCTTTGACACGATAGGAAACATTCGCTCTAGTAAATTAATCTTCTCTTTGTGTTTTTTAAGTTTATTTTTCTTATAACTACACCACGATTCTTCTCCTGGTGGATAAAACTTGTGGCGCTTATCTAAGTTAGAAAAGTTGGTACAATGATGAAGGATAGCACCTATCTACTTTTTCATTGTGTAAATTTTTTCATCGTTAGTGCAATTTAATTTTAGACTTCTTCGAATGGCAATACCATAATAATTTGTTATTGAATTGATGGAGTTGTTTATCAATTTTCCTTTTCCACCAAATGGTGTAGAGGTATTTTTATATTCTTGTACTAGTGCCCTAAGTCGAAAACCTATTCGTTTATTTACATGTCCAATACATTCAAGTTTAACAGGTGTAATACCAAACTGCGCCTCATAGGGTTTGGAGTTAACAACTTCTTTGTAAGATGCTGTGTCTCCATCTCCAAGATACTCATTATAAACTAGTTTATTTCGACTTACAGATTGCTGAAATATATCAATAGCACCTGAGGATTCCATTGCTCCTGATGACTTTCGATGGGTAATTTTACAATTATGTGTCACTTTCCAATTTGTGTATTCTGTTGTCCCTTTATTTCCACCCCATATTAAACACTGTCTACATTGTTTTGATAAAACAATAACATCCAAACACTTTCTTTTGCTTACTGCTGTCACTACACCGTTCAATAAGGAGTGTCCTCTTTTTTGCCAAGTTCCATCAATCGATACACTGCAAGAATGTATACCTGGGACAATTTCTTCCATTTTTGCTTTATTTGCAGCATTTTGCATACTTTCTATTGCAGAATTTTCGTATGCAGAAAGTAACTTATTATATATGTTTCTAAAGGCAGTATTAGATATTGAGTGCATATTCATACACAGTGCAAATGTTTTAATTGATTCGTGCCCTTTACCAATTTTTCGAAATGCCATAACCAATCGAACATTAATTTCACTCGATTTACAACCATACAATTTTTCAGAAGCACTAAAAGGTGAAGTATACTTGTGACTTTTATTTTTCTACAAAAGTAAACAATTTTATGAGAAAATCCCTTTCTATCATCCAAATTATCAGTTATTGTGACATTGGCTTCCCCACATTCTAGACACTTGTTCCCTACTGCTATCATTTCCATAAGTATTTTAAAGTTTATAAATAAAAAATAATCATCACCACTTCCAGAATGTTCAGCTGGTTTTATGGTAAACTTTTTTTTGGTGATATCAATATTTGCATTTTTTTTTATTTCCATTGATACCACATTTATTATTTACAACATGTACAGATTTCTTACAACCACGACCACCAACACCCTTTCTTGATGACTTTCTTTTGTTATTTCGAAGGTTTGCCATATTAAATCTTAATTATTTTACTAGAATCTAACTAAAATGTTAAATAATTTCAACAAATGCATTAGAAAACAGTAAAAAGTAAAAAAGTTATTATAAAAAAGCCTGCTTGTGGTTTGCACTTTGCAACAGCATAACCTATAATTATTAAATATTTAACAACTTTGACGTATAAGGCAACATTAGAATGGCAAAAGTAGTAAAAGTAGTACTACTTAAAGTTTTAAAGTACCTTTAAGATATTAGCTTAAAAAATAAAACGGTTGCTATGGCCGTTGCCAGGCACTAAAACTATACCTACCTGTATAAAATTAAAAGTATTGTAAAAAGCATAAACTAACTTAAAAAAAAGTATATACCACGAGAAAGAGCAATAAATTTTACATTAGAATATCTAATTTGCCAAAAAATCAATTTTTGAAAAAATTTCGACTTGATTATGAGATTTATGCTAAAGACAATACAATTCCTGCTGGAGCAACTAAGGATTTATCATTATATTTTGGTGAATCCATATCAACAGGAAAAATTGTTGATGATATCTTTAAAACACTTTTTAAAACGCAGAGTGACTTTATAAAACGAAACTTTACTCAAAAGCATTTATGATACTGTTGTTACTGTTCAATGTAGTTCTGTTCTAGATATAATAATTGAAAAGTATGTTGTATTATTTAGAGTGATAGTTCCTTTTGAACCAAATTTTTTTTTTTAGTTTCAGGACTGAAATGATTGAAGTAACAAAAATTTATATAGCTCTTACAACTTGCAAAAAAAAGAAACAGATTGTAAAAATTTAATAAAGTTCAACGTTTACTAGAATATGAACAATCCGTTAGAAAAAAGCTAAGTAAGAAAATGATAGAGTTTCAAATGGAAATAGCAATATTGATAAAACACTCACTGTTATATGGATTTAGGTGTTGCTGGTTTTAGACAATCATCCCCCATTTTTAAAGCAACAGTGGTGATTTTTTCACAAAACAGAAAAAAAAAACAATCAAAGAAAGTCAAAATTAGTTAACTAATCAATTACTACCAATTAAGGAAGGTATAAGTAGTTTAAAGATATCAGCAAATTAACAGAAGAATAGCTAAAACAAAATGAAAGATTCTGTAAGGTTAAGTAGAATAGCCAGCATTACACTGTCTATTAAAAGTACACTTGGAGTTAGAGCTCGCCAACAACACTCTAGCAAACTTATTAGATCTGATCGAATTGGTGATTTAGTGAGAAAATATCTTTTTTTATTTTTCTAATTTTGAAAGTTTTGTAGCGAGTGATATTGATAGACATTTTGGTTTACAAAGAAAGAGAAGTTGTAACTTATATATACGAGATACTATGGTTAACTTTTTCAAAGATTACATAATGGTGGTCAATAATAAATATATATGCAAGTAAAGGTCTTTTAGAATAGATTATGATACTGAAAAGCTATCAAGACGATGATTATGAAAGTTATAAACAAGTTATTAGAGATACTAATGCCATAAGAAAAGATAATAGCCTAGATGATCGACGAAGAGTAAATAGTGTGAAGAGGGAAAATGAGAAAATTATAAACATCTTTAAGTTTTTACCCAACTCAAACGTATAACAAGGGTGAGACAGCCAAAACACCAGGTGGAAACGCAACAAGGGTGAGACAGCCAAAACACCAGGTGGAAACGCAACAAGGGTGAGACAGCCAAAACTCCAGGTGGAAACGCAACAAGGGTGAGACAGCCAAAACACCAGGTGGACACGCATGTTCAATTACATAAAAGATAACGAAGTCCCATCGTTAAAGTTCCAAACCGTTTTCGGAAACACAACTTGAAATACAATTGGTATGAGTTACATACAATTGGTATGAGTTACATAAAATACAATGAGTTTAACTAGTAAAGTCCTCGAAAGTTTTCTAGTCGTTCTGAGACAAAGACTGGGTCATAAAGAACTATGGCTTAGAAGTTGAAGCAAGAGTACGAACTTGATGAAAAAGAAATCTATTGTCAATACGAAAGCTCAAGAAACAGATCTGCGGACAGATAGAAAAGGAATGTTTGAGGAAACTTTTGGGGTTTTTAGAGAACGTATTTTAGAGGAGAAAGTTTTTTTTAAGGAGTTTTGGAAAAGAATTTTTAATTTGGTTTTTTAAGAAAAATTTTAGGAGATTTTGAGAAATTCACCCAATGAGAGAATTTTAGCGAAGAGATTTTGAGTCAATCTCCTTTTAGAGAGAATCTTAAGAGAAAATAGTTTTTGGAGATTATAAAGAGAATTTTATGGGAAGAATTTATAGAAACTTTAAAGAGAACCCTTTGAGAACAGTTGGTAAGAAAAAGTATTTGAGTAACTTTAAATGAATCATTTTCTGTATTAATGTATTACTACTTTTATAAGTTAATATTAAAAGAATACATATTTATCAGAAATACATATTTATCAGAAATAGTTGAAAATGTTTATTAAGTTTTGTAAGTAAGAAAATAAAAACCAGTGGAAAGTATTAAAATTTTTGTATGCATTTCGATAGAGGCAATATTATTATTATTACTGTATGTGTTAATAAATTTTTATTGAAAAGTCTCATGCTACTTCCACGCTTCAATCACCATCTGCGCTACACACTGGCAGCTTTACCTCATTGTATCACATTTTATATCTGCGCTACTCTCAGACTAATATCGCTGTTGTCACACTATCAGCGCTACACTACTATCAAATTTTACTCCTGCGCCATCACACTTATATCACCAACAGAATATAAAAAAACCCCGCTCTCACAATAGGATTTATAAATGGAATAAAATTTTACAACCTGTTTGGAACTAATTCAAAGCAGGTAAAGGAATGATAAATTCTATATACTTACCTTGTGATCCGATTGGATTGCAAGATAGACTTGAGTTGTTGTTGGCTATTAAAAAGCTGGTAACACAGGATTAGGGAATGAAAATGTGTCAATATTTGATGAACTAAAAAGGCAATAAGTATTCGATACAAATTCTAACTATGGAATGGAATGCCACCTAACTACGTTATACAAAAAGCAAATGATATTTTGAATAGTACGTAGGCATAAAGACAGATTTAAAGAAGACAACTGATATTGGAAAGTTAGAAAGCAAGTTAATTAGATCGAAAAAGGGATCTTTAATAAAAGATTTTTAATTCTGAAAGAGGCTGGGAGCGTAGCAAATGCTTCAAAAACTCCATAGCGCAGAACACTTGAAAAAATTAATACATTTTTTTTATTTACTAAATTTATTAAAAAATTTTTTTGCATATATAAAAATATGTAAACCCACTGAGATAAATCTAAAAAACTTAATACATCTTCAGTAACTGTAATGAATGCTGAAGTTAACTTAAATGATGTAACATATTAGAAGTCACAGCAACAAAATATAGAAATCAGGAAGTAGTCGTTATCCTATTGGAACAAAAAACGAAAAGATAAAAGAAGTTGAAGTATTTGTGAACGAGTACCTCAAATTGAAAGGTTTTGGGAAAATAACTAAATTCTTTAGTGATAAGATGTATGCAAAAACGAAATCACAAAAACCATTTGGTTTAATCAAACTTCGTAGTACATATAATGATGAAAAAGAATTATTTGCACAGATTTAGGTTATCTAGCTCTAAAGAAGTAATGGCGCAGAGCGCTTAAAAAATATTTCATCTTGATATTTGAAAAAAAAAGTAACAAACAACTATGCTTGCTTCACTAAAGTATATTGAAGATTTTTCAAGGTCTCATGGATTTAATCAGTTATGGCATAGCGATAGATCAACAACATTGACCACAGCCATTAAAACAGGTTTTGCTATAAGACAAGCCTATCTTACTTAAGATTCTATTTTAAAGGGTACATTTAGTTTCAAACTACCTTTACGTTACATCTTTGTGTTTTATGAAGATTATGATAATGGTATTAATGGTATTAAACAAAGACTTACAGTTACTGGAAAATCTGATGCTGCTGCTATTGTGAAAGATATTTCAGTAGCTGCTGGAAAAGTAACACTGGATAGAAAAGTAACACTGGATAGAACATGTGACACTATCATTCGAGCAAAAGGTTAAACTTTTAAAAACATTTAGTCAAAAGAAGTATTTTTAAAAAAATCTTACCCATGGCTAAGTGATGCACCAAAAAAATCTAAGCTCTTGCTTATTAAAGTCTGCAGAAACTGGAGAACTTCTCAAACAATAGATGAAGGATCTAAATGAATACTTTTTAGGATGATTGTGTATAAAACAAAAAGTATTCATTTAAAACTAAAGGAACTTAGCTACAAATGAGCTGGTTCCTTAAGTATTAAAATTCTCATGGAAAACACTAAATAAAAATGAAATACTTTTGCTTATAAAAATATTATTTGCCTAACTAAAAAATGATTGAAGATTTGCGAAGTGCTATAAAGATTTTAGACCTTAATAATTATTCAAAGCTAACAAAGGCTGAGCTGATTAAATTAAGATATCTTCTTTGCTGTTAGCGCAAGTGCTCAGCTCTATTTTTATTTGAATTTCGCGTCTTAATTCTTTTGGAGCAAAAAAAAATCAAAAACTCATACGCATGTTTACAAATTACCGACGTTGAACAAATTAAAAAGTACGGCGTCAAATCTGTCAAACAGGCTACTCAAAATCCAAAAAGTTTTGGTTTTTTTAAAAGTAACATGAGAAACAACTGGTGCATCCGATCGTGAACTTGGTGATATAATTGTCTTTGTTGATGAAACTGTAAAACCTGTAAGTGCTGTAAATATAGCTAAATAATCAAAAGAAAATATGACTAGCGCTGCAAGCGCCGCGGAGCAAAGCTCAATGATTGATTGGGATGAGTGGTTAGATAATTTAGGATAAGGAAATAAAAAATGGAAACAGAAATGATATTAACCTTCATTTACAATTACTCAAAAAACAGGTTAAAAGTTTATGTAAAAAATAATACAGACAAAGAAAACTTTTTACCAATCAAAAATTTTACCAATCAAAAGATTACCAATCAAAAAAGGAATCTCTGCTTTGAAAAACTTTAAATATGTTTTTATTATGTAGTACAACGTGTTTAGTACAAAGAATGTAGAATAACATGATGCAGTACAACAAATTTATGGTTTTTAATTTATTTATATATTAAATATATAACATTTAAAAAAGTAATACTTTTTTATTTCACTAAAAACTAAAGGTATTGTGATCTCTAAAAGAGGGTGTGAATATATGGGCGTTAGAACTATTTAAAAAATATCATCTTTTTAAAAATGAAAAAAATAAACAGCTAAACATAGTTAAACCGGTGGAAAAAATTTAATTCCCCAAAATTTATTTTAACTTAGCAGCAAACAAATTCAAACTTTAACATCGATTTTCTCAGATGTTAAAGTTTGAATTTGCTGCTAAATTAAGATGGTAAAAATTGGCATGGAATGACAAAAATATAAACTACTATTTAACCTTGTGATAATAGTTAAACTTATAATTAGAAGTGAGACTAGCTAGTTTCAGCCTTTTACATCTGCTGATAAGAAATGGAAAAACACATATTCAGCGCATCGCTTATCACGCTAAGATAAGAAGATGATAATTAGAAGCCAACAAGTTAAGATTTGCGAAGCGCTGTTTTATGAATTATTTGAATAACAGCAATCACAAACTGTAATTGGCTACTAAAATATAAAAGTTAAACATTTCTTGATTGTTATCAAAACTATAATATTTTTTGGTTGTTATTCTGTTTTTTATTTTTTTTGGTAATCAGTGTACAAGTACAACAAAATTTATATTACAAATAAAAAATTTCTTTAGCAATGAAAATGTTTTTTTAAAGAAATTTTACTTTTTATTCATTTTTGCATTTGATTTAAATTTTTTTTTGCATTTGGTAAAAATGTTCATTCATTTTTAAGGTTTCATTTTTTTTAAATAATGAAAAATCCCATTATTTCTTAACTTTGTGTTGACTCCCTTCATTATGGAATATATGAATACTTTAAGTCAATTTCTTTCAACTTTTTTTTTTTTTTGGTTCTTATGACCAACTAATCCGTTGTTTATGCTTCCCTAACATTTTTGTAAACTTTTTATGCTAAACGATCCCAAAATCTGTTCATCGGTCTTATTTGTGGTACATTTGGCGGATTAATCTCCAAGGCAATATATTTCAAGTTTTTGTCCATCCATGCAACAGCTGCATTTGAGTAATAGGCACTTGCTATATCGGGCAAAAATCCGTTGTGAAATTCGGTATAAAGCTTATGAAGAAATGGGAGCAGTCTTTTCATTAAATACTTCTCAATATATGCCTTAGATTTGATGAAGCATGACTTGGTTTTAAGAATAAGTGGAGTCAATATACCTGCTATTAAAACTGCTACCCATAAGAAAACTTTTGAAGGAAAATTTATTTTCTTGCATATTCGACGTTTTCTGGACACATACCGATGTTATCAGTGTAAAATCATGCGTTTTTGGGCACTTCTATGCTATTAAATTTTTTTTTTCGTCGATCACTACATCTTTTTTTTTCATATAAATGGTATATTAACTTTCAGCTCAATTTTTCGGCTCTCAAAGCTTGATCATCACTATATTTTGGAGTTTTTCTTCCTTTATGGTAAGAAGTTTACCATAAACGAACAAAATATGGTAAGATCCTTCCTTTAGTACGATCCTTCTTTCAAAAAAGTGATTAACGATTTCAGATATTTTCATTTTTAAATTTTTAACACTTTCTGAAAGATTTTTTCTCCAGCAAACGTTTAACCTCAATTTTTAAAAATATTATTTAGTTATTTTAGACATTTCGTTGATAGTAATTTATCTAAGAATAAACATCTTCATATCGATTTATATGAGACAAACTAATTTAACATGTCTCTTAACTTTTTTGCCCACCCGTTATTAAATATTATAATTTAATATTTTTATTTACATTATAATCTAAATAAAAAATATCGAATTTTAATATTCAAAAGCGCTTCGACAAATACACCTTAATATAAATCCAATATCAGTTTCATGATTTCATTTATTTGGGTAGTTGTAATATTAGTAATAGCAAAATAAAAAGTATTGTTGACAACAAAAGAAACACTGAAACAAATTCAAATTAAAATATACTAACAAAAAAGAAATATTACTAATAAAAAAGAAATATTACTAACAAAATATATTATTAAAAAATTAATTTAAATTTTTAATAAAAAAAAATTCAAATTGTTAATAACAGCATTACAACAATTTTAATAACAATAAACTAAAAGCAATAAAATAAAAAAAAGTAAAAATATAAGCAATATAAAAACTAAAAACAGTTATCATAACAAAAATAAAAATATTTACTTATGCAAAAAAAAAAATTATTTAAACAGTACTCAAAGAAATATTTGCACAAGAAATTTGACCTTCAATAAACTTTTATTTTCGATATTTAAATTTTGAATAAATTTACACATTCTTTTTAACCGCATCATTATCATTTAGCAATTGATATAAGTATATGGAATCTTTTTAAAAATTGCTACTATGTTTATGTTCAAAAAATTTTTTTGGCTCCAAAAACTTGTTACCCTGGTGGCAGTTTTTTTTACTGATGGTAAATTTCCTTTCGTTTTATTGTTAATTTACTTTCAAAGTTATTTTATATTGTGCTTACGTTAGATTATTGATAATCGCACAAACATTGACTAAAGTCGCGCAGATTAAAAATACTTGATGAACTTTTATACACTAGTTTACCATTTTTTAGAGTAGATAACAATTACTATATTTGATTACAAGTACTAAAGGGTACCAAAGTTTACACTTTTATATATATATGTTTGCTAAAACATTTAATTGATTAAGTTTGCCATGTTCTATACAAGGGTGCATATTCCTTTAACAGAAAAGTTCTTATTTATTGCTGCAATCTGCAACAGCAATATAAATTTGCTGACATATTTGGTAAATATATCGCAAAACTTAAAACATTCATACTTTTTATTTTTTCAGATAAGTTTATTTGCCATAATTTTATTATTATACAATTTCGTATAACAAAAATTCTTTTATTTTATAAAAGTTGCTAGTTTTAATGTTATAAAATCTTTACAAAAAACTATTTGTCCAATTTTTATTTTTTCAAGTTAACACTGGAATACCACTAGCTTATAGTAAATAGTCTCTAAATAGTCTAGATTGGTTTCTCGGGTGCAGTTAGAACAAAGAATGAGATCAAGGGCGTATTTGCCTGAAGATTTTTGCGAAATGATGAGGGATGAGAGTCATTTTTTTTCGCCTAATCATAAAGCAGTACTTTTGACCATTTGTGGTCAAAAACATTTAATGTATTCTCAAAGGCTCATACATTACCTCCAAAAAAGTATTTTTTTTAATTCAATTAATGATAGCTTTGAATATGCACAGGATATTACTTCACCGCTAAAAATAACAGGCGCATAAAAGTTCACAAAATGCGCTGACAAAAGCGGGTCATTTTGTGAGTATTTTAACTGTTAATGGTTTCGTAGTAAAAGCCCGCAGCTTACTTATCATGGCATTGTGAACCAGCAACCTCGGCTACATAGTTCTTTTTTGGAGGACTCTAAATCAATACTAATGTTATCTTCTACATGTTTCTAGTTTGTTAAAAAATCTGCTATAATTAAAAATAAAACACTTTCTATTTTACCTACTTTTAACACTTTAGCGCATTCAGTAAAATGTTATTTTTTTAATTCCTTAAGTAATATTCGGGCAAACACTGCAGCTTTAAAATCTTTTGATTAAAATCACTTTTGCATTAAATTATTTAAATAGTTTAACACATTAGAACTGTAATAGCAAGAGTACGTGTCTCAGGTGCTCATAGAAGTACCTTGGAATAAAATTAGAACAAATTTTTGTGGAAGAGTAAACCATTTATTTACTAATTAATTTTCATTAAAAGTACATCTTATTTAGTGGCGCTTTAGTATTAATGTATTTTTATGTTCAGATTAAAGATAAAATATTTTGCGTAGTGTTTTACAATGAATCTTAAAATATTCCAATAAAAATAATAAAAAGTAATATTATCTTCATAAGACTTAAATGCAAAAAGTTACCGTACCCAATAATTACTTTTAGCACCTCTAGAGGAATTTGTAAGGTGGAGGGATATTTTTGCTTTTTAAAAGAGCTTCCTGGTCACTGAGCATAACTTATTTAGCCGTATTCTAAACATGCAAAGTAGTAAATTTCAAATAAAAATGCCAAAAACTTTTTGATCAATTAGAAACGTTGTTTTAACCCAGTAGGCATTGGACGTCCTTAAACGTTCGGTGGACGTCTAAGGACGTCCAAGACGTCCATGGACGTCCACTGGAAGTCCACTGGATGTCAAGGGGCGTCCAGTGCCTACTGGGAAATAATTAGAACCATTTGCTAAACAAAAAACGCTCAATTTATGCAATATTTCTAAGTTTCAGAAAGTAGACATTTATTCATCCAGAGTACATGTTTTTCTTTAACATCTATAGAAAGTTTTAAAATTAATTTGGCTATGCTTGGCTATGATTGTGCAAAAAGTATGAAAAGCCATTATTAGGGTTGTTCCGTTATGAAACACAAAAAGTTAACTTCATAACAAAAAATGCCAAAATTATATTTAGAATATCTTTCCGTTAATTCAAATTAAAAATGACGGCATAAAGTGCTTAAAATCTTTTTTTTTATTATAATATGCTTCTGATGTTTTTGAAGTAGGCAAGCACATACTAATGCAAAAGCTCTAAAAGGCTCACAATATGCTTATAATAGGTTTATTTAAATACTTTTCAAATCTCAAAGTTTCAAAGCTTTTCTAAGTCACGGCTGTCTTCTTATTGAAAGGGTATAAGATTAAAAAAAATCTTAACCCAAGATACAAATCTTATCAACAAAATTAATTTAATGGAGTACGGCGTGATCTCTTTTGCGGTGTTTTATAACTGGTATGAATGCATAATTGATCATGCATTGTGGGAGCGCATTGTCATAATTAATAACTAGACGTTTGATAAAGAAACCATCTGCATCAATTAGAAATGATCAAGCAACAGATTGTCCAGCATTTCCATCTTTGCTTATCGTACATAAGCTAAAGCTTTTCACATTTCGCCTACCTTATGTTTAATCAAAGTCGCTTGTTCATTCGCAGTGTAAGACTTTTTATTAAAGAATCATTTATCTGAATGCTTATCTGCATCCTGTGACTTTTTATGTCGAAAAGCCAATGTGTTCCTATAGATTAACAGCATATCCTGCTTTAAATAGCTCCCCAACATCACCGGCACTTCGTGGAGTGCACCAAAGCAGTTCTTTAGTATCAACTACGACATGTTTCAAATTATTCTGCATCTGTTCATTTAATATGCTTTGCATAAGGGCAAACTTAACAAGTTTTTTGTTTCTATGACAATTATTTTTTTTTGTGTCATTACATAAGCGCTTTAAACCATTTTTGTCAAACAAACCATTTGCAAAGAATTAAACGTGAATATCTTTGTGCCGAGTTGAGTTTTTATCTTGTGAAACGTATGTTCTTTGAACTTTAAAAATGATGGCTGCTGATTTGGCTGCTCTCCCTCTAGCCTAAACTGCTTTTTTTTTTAATACTAAACCCGGTTGTAAAGAACAGGTAATGTGTAATGAACCTTTACCCTTTCAAATATACTGGTAGACTTTTTAACAATTGACATTAAAGAGGAGTTGGTTCCGGTCGAAAATGAGCTTTTAGTCTTGTTGCTAAAAGATCTACTTGCTATCAAAATTTGTATGTCGCACGTCATTTCTGTGAGGATGACACCCTGTATTTCTTATGTTTACTTTTATTCCTTTTGTTTCAATCTCATTCTGAGTTTCAATTTTAAAATGTGGGTAGAAGGTGAGTAGCAGAGCTCATTTGATCAAAATAAAATAATCTAAACCGATTATTTAAATCACTGTTTAAATCAAAAATATTAATCTGCTGAAGAAAAAAAAGTAATATTTTTTCCAAGCTTCTTTAGCTTTTTCTCATTTTGTTCAAAAAGTTAGAAAAGGGGGAGGGGAGTGGTATACAGTGTATAAATGTTAACTTGAAAGCATTTAGCTAACATCTATGAAATCACTTTTATCTTTGCCGTGGTGAACTCCTTTGAAAAACGGAACGAAGTATATTAATATCTATTTCCTCCGATAGGAATATTTTCCTGTTCTGTTAAAAATTATTTACGTAAATTTAAGAATTTTTCTTTTTCTTTTTTTTTTTCTTTTTCAGTATCTGGAGTATCGATCAAACCTTCAGTAAGCAACAGTGATCTGAAAGTTGGTGATTCCGTAGAAATTACCGCAGCAGTCACATACCAAGGCAGTCAATTTATAAGTTTTAAGTTCTTGAATGGCATTACTCCTATTGCAGAACTAAAAAGTTCTTCTCCAAGTAACTTTTCAATAACAACCGAAGGCAAAGAGCTGTTTGGCGACAGAGTATCAGTGAAATCAAATGCGTTCACTTTTACCATGAGTATTTTGAACCTGACAGTGGCAGATTCAATGACAATAACAATGGAATTTTCGTCTAAAAAACCTCTGGTCACTGTAACTGAGAAGATAAAGATTGTTGTCACAAGTAAATTTTCGTTCATTTGTAATTATTTTCCCTCACTTAGCATTTGCAATATCCATAATTAATAATGTGTATAATATTATAATAATTATAATTATTAAAAAATAAAACTTCAGGGTGTTCGATAAGTAATGCAAATTTTAATTTGTCTGCTACTAATTTTGTCAGAATATTTCTATAATGTTCTTTTTTTTAAACATATATAAGGAAGGAATCACTGTGAGCCATAAAGACCGCCAGGTTCAACTTCTCCCCACCTCTAATTTTATTTTTTAAAAAAGTAAATGCAGTTTTTGTAAGTCTTTTTCAAGTACAGAACAAATCTAAAGTCGATCAGAAGAGTTAGTATTTTAAGTTTTAAAAATTAGAAAAACCAAAAAATTAAGCTTCAAAAATAATCCAATCCGCCACTTTGGCTTCTTTTTCTTTAATAGTTTTGAAATGATTTAAGTAAAAAACATCATACGGTAAAGATGGCTGATTTAAAACAGTCTGTTTGTGCAGTTTGTTTGGAAAAAAAAGGTAAATATTCAAAATCTTTAGTAAAAGTACGACCATCTGTAGCAAGTAAAATCGAGGAGTATATTTGGCCTGAGTACAATGCAGAGTTTAATGTCTGCCCGGATGTAATTTGTTCAAGTTGTAGAAGAAACATCTTTTTGCTGGAAAAGGGAAAAAGCACTTATCTTTCAAACTGGATAAGTAAAGTTTCTCAAGTATATGATTTAAAACTTATTTAAGTTAAATGATAAATACATATAAAGATATAGATTTTTTATAAAGTACCATCTTTGAATTAGGTTGACCGACCAAGAATTAGACGTAGTACTGAGCTTAGTGATATTGTACAATCATCTCATATTAATACAAAAGATGTTGAATCTCTGAAAAAAAATATGTGCAGCTGCTGCTTTACTCTCCTTGCAAGAGGTTAAAGAATAAATAATAAGTTACTTGATAAGTAAATTAAAAGTTATCAAATAATCATTTATAAACTTCAATAAAAAAACCTTTAGGTGTATATTAATTTAAGAGTAAATTTTATTCTTCAGGATGTCATAACAACTGTTGTTCTAGTCAGGCTGTTTTGAATTTGATTAATTTGTCAGAAACTCTTGATCCCACATCATGTGAGCAAGTTGCTTCAGGCATAATAAAAAACAAGATGGAACGAGAAGGCATTGAGAGAGGCCAGTCCTTTAAAATATCTACAGGTGTGTAAGTTTTTATTTTCATTTTTAAATAATTAAAAACAGTTTATATGTTCAGATAAAACTTAAATGCACATATAGAACACTCAGTAGAGGCTTTTAACTAAGCAGTTGTATAGATTGCTAATAACTTTTTCAAAATGTTTGCATTGTAAATTTAAAGTAGGGGTAGGTTAAAGATACATATAATTAATTATACTTTATTTTTAAGGTGGAAATCCGTTAACTTTAACTGTTGGAACTAAAGACAATAAATCTTCTAGAAAGTTTTTTAATCAGATATCATTTCAAGCAGTGATGGAATTAACTTCTGTACTGGAATTGACAAAAAATAAAACAAAAAAACTGATATCAAGTCTCCGTAAGAATCTGGGATCATCTACTGTTGTGGAGAATAATGTAATTAGTATGATGACATCATTACAAGAAGAAATTGAATCTAAGTATAATATAGAACAAGATAACTTTATTTGGAATGATGAAATTGTAACAAGACATGTAGTATTTATCCATGACACTTCTGAATTTATTCTTAGTATTTTAATGGAAAGAGGATTGGATCCTCTCTCCAGTATGGTACGTATATCAATTGATGGAGGTCAAGGATTTCTTAAAGTAATTGTAAATGTCTTTGATAAAACCAATAAAAATGAGATTTACATTGACAGTGGAGTTAAAAGGTGTTTTATTCTTGCTATTGTTGAAGATGTTTGTGAAGACAATGGAAATTTGCAGAAAATCTTGAGTAGATTAAATCTGGATGATGTTACATATCACCTTGCATTTGACTTAAAATGTGCTAACAGCATCTTTGGTTTGTCTTCTCATTCAGGTAAATATGCCTGCTTGTGGTGTGAAGGCGAATGTTCCCTAGAAAGTGGTACTCCGAGAACATTAGGTTCTTTTGATCATTGGTACAACTTATTTGTTGAAAATGGGGCAAAGCGCTTAGAGATGAAAGATTTTTAAAATGTTATTAGTCCTCGACTTGTTTATTTAGATAAAAATGCTGAAGATGAAATTAATCACTTAGTCCCTCCACCAGAGTTACATCTTCTTATAGGGATCGTGACATTACTTGGTAGACTACTTTTAGATCATTGGCCTCTTTTTAAAAACTGGCTAAAAGAACATTATATCTTACTTCGAGGTTATCATGGGATAGGCTTTGATGGGAACAATTCCAATAAACTTCTGGAAAAGGTAGATATTTTAGAGAGAGATGTGTTAGCATCTCAAACTAATTTATTGCCTATAGTTCATTGCCTCAGAAAGTTTGCAAAGGTTAAAGAGTGCACCTTTGGATACGAATTAGGCAGCAATGCTTCTTCAGTTATTGAAGAGTTCAAAGTATCATTTTGTGACCTACAGCAGTATGCAAAGATACATTTAAATACAGAACTGAAGGTTACCTGGAAAGTCCATATAGTTGTTTGTCATATTCTCCCATTTGTGAAGTTTAATTGTTGTTCTCTGGGATCATATGCTGAACAGACTGGAGAAGCTGTTCATAGTGCCTTCAAACCAAGTTGGTCTCAATACAAGCGAAGGATCGAACATAAAGATTATGCTAAACGATTGAAATCTGCTACTGCCACTTTTTGTTTAGATAAGATGTAAATATTGTAATATAAAAGTAGTTGTGTTATTTTTGTTGCATTTATTGTATTTTTTCTTTTAATTATTGCTATAATGGTGCAAAAGGAGTTTAAATCGCTTCAATTTAAGATTAGTAAGAAAAAGTAAGGATTTTTTTAAGGAGGATAATGAAATATTAATCAAAAAAAAAATTTTTTTTTTGAAAGGAGGTAATATCATCATAAAGGGGGTAACTTTATCACTTGAAGGGGGGTAAATAGGGTAAAAAAGTAAGTTTTTATGTGACTTCCGATCGACTTTAGATTTGTCCAATACAAAAAAATATAATGTCTAACCAGTACTTATCCTAATATGAAAAAAAGTTAGAGGTGGGGAAAAGTTGAACCTGGCGGTCTTTATGGCTCACAGTGGAATATTATGGTGTAGATGGTTATTTTTGAGAATACAGTCATGAACAATATATTTATGTAAGACAGAATTTTCATCATCAAATGCTATTATGGAGGTGGGCTGAAAGTGAAATAGCAGCTCTACAAAAGTTCAATCAAGGGCGTGGTTTAATAAAATATCTATTCATCACACACAGCATCAGCAGATTAGTTAATAAATTTGAAGTAACGGGCAGTATTCTCGACCAGCAGAAAACAGGTCGCTCATCTTTAGATGAAAAAAGAACACCAGTTGTGACAGAATCACTGTATCGTATTGCTTTGGTTGCTGCTCCACTCTTAACAGAATTGAGAAAAAAACAGAAAGTGCGCTCGGTTATTTTCATGATGGCGCACTGCTTCACATTTTTAACGGTGTCAAACAATTTCTTCTCAATCAATTTGGTGATAACATAAAAAATTTCATTATTAAAGCTTTTTGTGTTTTTTTACAACGCCTAAGTGGAGGTACCTGCTTTTTTTTGAGTTGGCGACTGAATTAGATACATCGATGAAAGAGTACATTCAACTAAATAGGCTTCAATTTTAAAAAAGTATCTCAAGCTACCACAATCCACAATGCATTACCATTATGCTGAACTTTGTAAACATCTTTAGAAATGTTATTTGCAAGCCTTAAAAAACACCAAATTATGAGCTGCGGTTCGGCGTCACTCAATGATATGTATTAACTATTAATAGATATCTAATATCGCGCTACCGCAGTGTAGCAAATTTTTTCCCTGCCAGGTTTGTTTTGCCAGCCTAAAATGACGCAATTATAAATCAAAGCAAAGCAAAAATGAATAATTGTCAGTTTAAATAAAACGGCTACCGGCATTAAAAACTTTGAAAACTTGCTTCACTTTTTCTAACGGAATTTTTGTGAAGTTAGACATCTAGTTAATATATGGGGCATTCCATGTCAAGTGTAACCACCAATCCGACATGACCGTCTCGGATTTTGATGAAAATTGGCTCACATATTGGGCATATGGACAGAAGAAAACCATGTAAATTTTTTTGACTTAGGTCAATTGTTTCCTGAGATATGATCTTTCAATGTTTTGACCTTTTCACTTGACCTTGGTTATTTAAAATGTAATAACTTTTTTGCTATTATACTTAGGAAGTTGATTTTGGTGGCAAACAGAAGCTCTTGCATAGACGATTAACTTTGTGTCTATACAAAAAAGTGATAAGTTCAGTAAAAAAAAAAGTTATTGGTCATTTGGTCATTTGACCTTTGACACTGGTCAATGGCAAAGGTCAAAGGTCATAATTTTTATTTTAGACATTTCTGTTTCTATTTTGGATGTCCCATGAAAAAATCTTTTATGGATTCCCATAAACAGCTTTGGGATTAATATTAAAGTATAAGTAGGTTTTAAAAGTTTATCATTTAAATACCTTATAATTGTACAGTATTTTAAGGTACTTCATTGAACGTAGGCCCTAGGTTATATAATGGCTACCATATACATTTTTTTTTTTTTTTATAAGCATAACGCTTATAAGCATATAGAGGCTCAGATTTGGAAAAAAAATAAGCATATGTAAGCATATTCCTGAGCCTCGATAAACTATATTAAAAATTTAAATTTTATTTAATTAAAAACTTTAAATATATATATTTCTAAATTTAAACCAACAAAAACAACAAAAATCGAAGTTTATATTTTGCAATGCAACGACTTTATGAAGTAATGAAGTCATTGTGTTGCAAAACCTAAACCTCAATACTTAAACATAAAAACATAAAGTTTAAGAGTCGCTCTGAAGTGTTTTATTTCTCTCTTTTTTTTTTTTCTCTCTCACTTTTAATGTGTAGTTTCTTTAACACCATATTTAAAATGTTTATTTTATTTCTAAGTTCTATCTTTGATTTCATTAGTAACATTTGTATATAGTATATATGTTTTATTTTTTATTATTATACTATAACATTAATTCAGCTACATTAAAACCAAGGCAAAAACAAAGCTTAAGTCAATTTTTTATTTTTCTTATACCCATTAACCTTTAGTAACGCGCACACTTTAAAAAAGTATTGAAATAAGCATATTTTATTAGAAATAAGCTTAAGCTTAAGCATATTTTTGAGCCTCTTTTAACTTTTTGCTTAAGCATACCCGAGCCTGTTTCAAAAATATGCTTATAAAAAAAAAAACATGTACCAAATATACTATAATTTGGTGATACTTGGTTTATATATATATATATATATATATATATATATATATATATATATATATATATATATATATATATATATATATATATATATATATATATATATATATATATATATATTGTTGAAAAGTAACAAAAATGCCTTATTTAGCAGTTTTAACTACATGGCAGAACAGTACTGAATGCAGTATGATATTTACACCATTACCATTGCAATACATATTTGCTAATAATAAATTTAAAAAGCTATAATAGTTAACGATGTTGCAAGTTAAGTGCTTTGGTTGCTCTTTTAGACTCTTTAGAAGTAATGACCGACCAGTTGTAGTTTTGGTTTCGACTGCTTGCAAAAGATCTTTCAAATCAACGATAAAAACATCTGGAGGATCTCTGAAGGAGAAAAGTTGACTTGGAGCATGAGGGTGAAGAAAGTTCATGGTTACTTCTCTTTTTTCTGGATTGCTCCTCAACACACAACCTATCCACCAATGTTCATCATACTCTACAACCATGTAACCAGTAATTGAACTGAAGTTGAGCTGGCTAACTTTCTGTGACGTAATTTTTTCAATTCTAGACACAGAACTGGAACTGTAATCTATCTGTTTTAGTCCACTGTTTATACTCAATTTCTTCAACTCCTTTAATTTCGAAGCATTGCAACAGCCATTCCTTTAGCATAGCAACTCCAGGGCAATTTTTACACACGCCTAGAGGGCATGCTGGCGAGGAAAGATTGCATTAGATTTTAGCCAGAACATGTTTGTAGTTCTTAATAGGGGTTTCTAGGTCATCTTCTAGTTGTAAATCATCCATATGTGATCTGACTATCATGAGCTCAACATTTTGATGAATGGTATATACAGAGTGAGTACCACTTGCTCCTGCAAAGACACATTCTTTTGGAAGTAGCTCTGCAAACTTCGAAAACCCAATTCTGATATTTGGATACTTTTCTGAAAATTATTGATAAACTTCCTTAAAATTAGTTTAAACTAATCTTTTCTGGATATATTTTCTTTCCCCATTTTCCATAACAGATAGAAAATCTTTTTTTCTAGGCATTACACGGCTAACAGTGTCAGAGTAATAAAACTCTTTTACCATATCTTTCACATGTACAGATAGTGATTTCCCCATTTTTTGGGTTAGAGGTTGATAAAACACCTTTGGTTATTAAAACTTCCTTTGCTTGAGATAGAAATCGATGCGAACAATTGAATTCTCCCATCACTCTTCGATTACTCCATTGCGCAACAAATAAAACCAAAATCATGATCTTTTCACTCTTACTTTGTGTTGATTTATACTTATCCTGGAGCACTTTAACAATGTCATCAGCACATGTGTTGGAAACTTTTTTTTTAGTTGCTATCATCCTCTGAAGTATCAATTGCAATAGCTTCTGAATTAGGAGATAAAAGATCAAACTTCCTTTTTACAAGTTTTTTAAGCTTTTTCTTTTTCTCCGGAATATAACTTTTAACAGTTTGTAACTTGCGTTTATCCAAGGGTGACTCACCCAATAACGACAAGAGTTTGTTAAAAATTGAAGTTTCTACTTCCTGGCACTGATAATTTTTATCTCCTTTGTCACTACAAATATGTGGAGATCTGGAACTGCCTTGAGAATCTGGCTCTGTATTAAAATTTGCAAAACTTTCATCATCACATAATCCTATTTTGGAAGGTAAGCCAGTGATCCTCTTTTGGCAAGTATCACATAATTTTGCTCCAGCCATAAATTTTGAGGGGTACATAGCTACCTGCCGACCAGTAACTTTTCTTAAGGTTTTATATTGTTTTTTCTTATGGTATTGGAAAGGATCATAACAATAGTGTTGTCTCTTCTTTAACTCTTTCACTTGCACTTGAAATGCCATTTTTAATCTAAATTTAATTTGAAAGTTACTTCTTCCTAAGTTGCCTTTTGATGACTAATTCAACGGAAATGATTTGATTATTTTAATATAAATGTATATAGCTTTAAGCCTCATATAGTTTGATACTGACTTAGTATGTATATATAGTACTAGCAGTGCTGGGAGTATTTTAAATGCCAAGTATTTAAAATACTATTTTAAATACTTTTGTTAGAAGTATATAGTATTTGTACTTAAAATATTTTTTATTAGTATTTTGTATTTTATACTCATTGAAAATACTTATTGGAAATACTTATAATTCAAATACTACTGAAAGCATTTACAATGCACATTGTCCACTTTGTCGCTGTTTATTCTGAAGTATCACTTAGCCACTATTTATTCTGAATTATTTCTTGTTTTATTTATCTACCTTGGTTTCATTTTGGTAATTATTAAATTATATCGCGGGAATTATTTTAAATTAAAGATGGCTGCGGTTAACAGCGAAAATAAAAAGACTTTTGAATCAGTTAATGAAAATCATGAAAGTAATGAAATTTTACCAGCCATTGTAGATGATAAGTTTTTCAAAATCGTAGCCAGATCAAAAAAAAGTAATAAAATATCACCAATATGCTTATTATGTGTACGTAATTTAAAGCCATTATCGGGCACGCTGGGATCAACATTAAAATTTGTTAAGCATTTGAAAGTAATTTTCAGTTTGGTGTTAGTTAAATTTATTTTTTCTTTTTTGAACAATATGCAATTGATTATTAACAAGCAATTATTTAATGTTGCTGTATAAATTAATAATAATCGAAATTTACAATACTTACTCAGTTACAGCAAAGTAAAAACTTAACTTTTAAAGGGTTTTATGTTTACTGTATAGAATTTGCACAGTAATCGCTTTGAAGACTATAAGTTACATAAAACAGATGTTTAGAAGAAGCGTAAGCTATGCAAAGCTGGTGTAGAAAGAACGGTTGAGGAAGGCCCTGCTATAAAGAAGTTCCAACAAACTACTTACCATGAAGCAGCATCAGAGTTATCAGCACGACGTCGTATTATATCGCAAGAAGAAGCTGACAACTTAATTCTGGATGACATTGCTGAAGAGATGCGTCCTTTGACTACCGTCGAAAAACCGGCTTTTCTTCGACTGCTTCGTGGATTCAATCCTAACGTAAGCATCATGTGTCGCAAGACTCTTGACAAACGTTTAAGTTCAAAGCTTTCTAAGATGCATGAAAAAGTAAGAAGCAAACTGAAAAAAGTATCATTTGTTTGCACAACTGCTGACATATGGTCATTGAATAGAAAAAGTTATCTTGGCATGACTGCACACTTTATTGAAATGCCTCTAAACAAATCTAGTTCGGTTTCACAAGCATCAGTATCCCTTGCTTGCCATCGATTTTATGGTAGCCACACTTATGATACAATTGCTGCAATGATTTCTCAAATTCATCGTCAATATGACCTTAACGTAGAAAAAACCTCAGCAACTGTCACCGACAGTGCGTCAAATTTTGGAAAAGCATTTAGAGAATTTTTTGAAGAGTCAACTACAAGTGCTGCAGCAACTAGTGTAAGTGTGACTATCACACCTGATGCATCTGAAGAGCAAGAGGACATGGAAGAGGATACAGTTAATGATTATGAAATTGATGTCATTAATATTGGAGACATTCTTTCATTTTCATCAAAAATAGATGATGATGATGATGATGATGTTGATGATGATGATTCTTTAGCTGAGAGAATTTCTTTACCATCTCAAGAAACATGTATTAGCCATTCACTTAATCTGTTGGCAACTAATGATGCTAACAAAACATGTGATACAGATAGTGCGTTTAAGCGCATTTACCGAGCAGCTCTTGCAAAATGCACTTCAATATGGAATGCAACTCGACGAAGTAGTAAAGCATCAGATGCTGTGTCACATATTACAGACAAAGCAATACTATGTCCCGTGCCGACACGTTGGAATTCTCAGATTGTTGCAGCAGTTTCTTACTCACTGTTTAAGTTACGGTGGGTGCCAACTTATAAACGAGCTATCTGCAGAGAAATATTTGAAAATGCCATACTAGCTTCTACTGAGCCGTCGACAGCGACCAATCTCAATGTGACTACTGACAGCATAACCGAAAATTTTGTTGTATATAATGATGGAACTCCAAGTGCTGGTGCAACAAATGGTGCTTATCAAGAGTGCATGTTGTATTTGAATGATAAAGATTCAAGTTTGAATGCCCTGAATAAGTATAAGACTTTTCGGTCACTGTTTGTCAAATTCAAAACCACTGTACCATCGTCGGCTTCAGTTAAACGGCTGTTTAGCACAGCGGGACAAATACAAACGCCTAGGCGTAACTGTCTAAGTGATATGATGTTCGAAAAACTGCTGCTAAAAACAAATGTTTATGACTGAATGAATGATATTTTGATATAAATGTAGTATAATGACTAAAAATTACTTTCGAGCAATTACAAAAATAAATTTTGAAAACTGCCATAGTTGCAAATTTTGGTAAAGTATTTTGTATTTAGTATTTTAAATACTTTTTTAAAAGTATTTTTATTTTAAATACTTTTGAAGTATTTGTATTTGTATTTGTATTCAAAATACTTTTTTGTTCCAGTATTTGTATTTGTAATTTAAATACTTTTATAAAGTATTTTACCTAGCACTGAGTACTAGTTATTAAATTACAACCTAGAAAATAAAAGGAAAAAAGGAAACAATTAATAATATATATTTACAATAGGCTGTTTACAGAAAATGACCTCAAAATATCGCATTTGTGAGGCCGATAAATAATAAACTTTTAGAACCTACTTATACTTTAATTTAACAAATAACTTTTTTTTTTATTGAACTTATCACTTTTTTGCATAGACACAAAGTTGTTCGTCTATGCAAGAGCTTCTGTTTGCCACCAAAATCAACTTTTTAAGTATAATAGCAAAAAAGTTATGACATTTTAAATAACCAAGGTCAAGTAAAAAGGTCAAAACATTGAAAGATCATATCTCAGGAAACAATTGGCCTGAGTCAAAAAAATTTACCTGTTTTTCTTCTGTCCATATGCCCAACATGAGAGCCAATTTTCATCAAAATCCCAGTCGGTGATGTCGAATTTGACCAAAAAAATGTTCCACTTGACGTTGAATGCCCCATATATCATTGGCGTCACCTCACTGGTAAAAAAAATTGCGTAAATCTGCAGAAAAATCCTTAATTACCGTTGATCTTGGATAAAAATGTGTGATACGCTACATTTCCGCTTTTATCACTTTTTACCTCTTTTATCACTATTTAATGCGTTTCTTGTTGATAACCAAGATATTAAACAAAGATTTTTTACCTTGTTATTCAAAAAAGTTTATCATAAGATAACACTGGCAACAAATTTTCATGAAAGTTCTGTTTCATTTGAAGATTTAGACAAATTTTTGAATGCTAATTCTAAAAAATCACTTAAGTTTTAGTCTATCTGTAACAGTTGTGAAAATAAGCAATATGTAGTGTGTTCCGGCTGATCCCTCTGGTAGAAAACAAAAATGTTAAGTATTAAAGTGGACAAACTACAAATAACATTAATTTACATTGAATTTGAAGCAAAATTTACATGTTTGAAAATAGCATTACATAAGTGAACATCAAAAGTTCAAAAATGTACATTTGATAAATGTAAATTTGTCTTTTTTGATTTAAGACATCACTATAGACAAAACTCCAAATAAAGTCACCTATCATGGCTTCATCCGTCTTTCTTGGTATCGCTTCTAAATTACCTGAATATTCTGATGAAAACTTTCTCCATGTTTTTCACCAACATCTCCTAGATTTGGATGGAAGAAATCAAGATGAAAGTGAAAATAGTGTGACAATCTGCACCCCAATTCCGGATAACTGTTAAACAGTTTATCAACCAGTTCCTTTTATTTTTCATTCTTGTTGTTTTCCAGAAATCGGAAGCAATATGCTTGAATACAACGCAGGCTCTTTTTTCTTTCTCTTCAATTTTACTTTGAAGACTTAATACAAACATCTGTTTTACCTGTGGTCCAGTAAACAAACCTGCTAAATTTTGGGACATCCACATAAGAAAAAGCAAAGTGTGAAATAAAAATTATGACCTTTGACCTTTGCCATCGACCAGGGTCAAGGGCAACTGATCAAATGACCATTAACTTTTTTTCTATTGAACTTATCACTTTTTTTGTATAGACACAAAGCTGTTCGTCTGTGCAAGAGCTTCTGTTTGCCACCAAAATCAACTTGCAAAGTATAATAGCAAAATATTTATGACATTTTAAATAACCAAGGTCAATTGAAAAGGTCAAAACTTTGAAAGGTCATATCTTAGGAAATAATTGACCTAAGTCAAAAATATTTACATGGTTTTCTTCTGTCCATACTCCCAACATGTGAGCCAATTTTCATCAAAATCCGAGTCGGTGACGTCAGTTGGGTGATTCCACTTGACGTGGAATGCCCCTACTGTCCCATAGACACAAGGATACTAAGTTAGTCCTCCTTGCAGTCCAAGAAGAAACCAAGCATCTAGAAATCTCCTAACACATCCCACTTGTAGTAATCATAGTTGATCTTTTGCAGCAAAATTTTATCATAGTTGTGGTCTTGTGTCAGGATAGACTCAATTGTTCTTGTCCTTAGTCTTCTTGTAACCACAAATGTTTGCCATGCAAATGTAACATTCATTCATTGGTTCTCTCCAAACTCTGGGTACTGCAAATGTCATTCTTTTCTTGTTGCCTCTTAACCATCCATCCAATTTTCATTTACAACAGCACAGATAACAGAAGACCCCAGAATTTTCAATAGTCCACAATGAACAGCTTGGTAATAAATAATAGATTGAAACAAATTTCTATTGTCTAGTGTAGTTCATTATCTGCCTCTAGTAAAAGTGACTTCAAGTTAGGATTTTTCACCCTTCATTCCCTTTCTTTGAGCTGAGTCTCTTGAGTGTCTAGCAGCAGTTGATGTTGCTTTTTAGGTTCAGAACCAGATTGAGTTTCTGGTACTTGACTTGGAGAAGCCTTTTCAGCTGCACTTCTTTTTTTTTATGTATATTATTTTGACTTTGTGTTTGAGCCTCAGTTTTAGATTTTTCCTGTTGCTGAGTCTTTTCTGGTGGTAATGTGACATGAGGTAACTCATATGGTTCACCTAGACAAGTTTTCTCCCAATCTATGAGATAAGATGAAACCCTTGTGTAATTCTTAGTTACAAATACTAGTATGTTAGTGTTTTCTGGTTTGCATTATATCTAAAATCTGAAACTGTCATACTTCCTACTGAAAACATTCTTTCTGAAGCAGCAGAAGTTCCAGGTATAGCTGAGTAACATCTAGTCAGACCAGTTTGTAAAGGAAACTCATTTTCATTTTGCTTCCATGGTTCCAAAGCATCCACTTCCCTTTCAGGTAAGGCACATGTCAGATACTTTTCAAACTCAAGCAACAAGGGTGGCCTAGACTTTGATTAGCTTGACTGTGCAGTTCTGTCTCCTATCTTTCAAAAATTCAAAGCCCACTGGATCCATAGCCTCATGGATTATCAATATTCTTTATATCTTAATCATTAAACATATTAAATCATAAAATAAAACTTTGTCTCCTCAAATGCATACTGGTTCTTCAAGATTATTAGAGTATCAATTACATTTCTTAGCACTGATTCCTCTGGTTGAAAAGATGATGAGTATAATCATTAGGCCGGATCATAAAAATTAATTTTTATGATCCGGCCTAATTAGAATTTGTGAAAAGTGGCGTGATATAGTGTTGTTTAATATTTACAAAAAAAATATTTCTAAAGAATTGATTATACTTTGCATTTTTAAGTTTTAAGGTTTTATATGCTAAGTATATTTACTTTAGTACATGCATTAACTGAAACATGCATTTAACCCTAATACTAGATATAATCCCAAGGTTATGAAATTGAACCAAACCTATACCTACCTAACTAAATTAACCCTAATGATATGATTAACTCCAACGCTATTATAACTTTATATTATCATATTATTATTATTATATTATTCTATTTTTATATGATTGTTTATTAATTTCTGCTTTTATCAACTGATTGCAGAATTTATCCGTCTCATCTTGTATTTTTAGAAATTAACTGAAATTCTGATATGTTATAAAATTGTAAAACAATAATGATTTCAAGATCTAAAGCTTCAAAGAATCGTCATATACTTTTTGGAGAAGGTCGTGAATTACCCAATTTTTGCTTGCCAACCCACAAGCAAGTAGGCAAAGCATACTTGTCTGAGAAGAATTATGAAACTGAACCACTACGGTCTGTTTGTAACAGACTAGCAGAGAAACTTTCTCAGATATGGATTAAAGCATCAGTTCCTCCTATAAGTCTTCGAGGCATAGAATTACAGCTGGAGAAGTACATAGGCAATGTTCAGAAAGTGATTCGATCAAAGTCTGCAACAGTCAAACAAGATGTAATAGAAAAAGATCTTGACACATTGTTTGACATTTGTTCGTGTAAATGCAAAGAACTTTCGTCTTGTTGCTGTCCAATGGTTCTGAAGGTGCCAGCAATTGAGCATGACTTCCTAACTGATCAACGCATTATACGTGTTGGCAGAATAGCTGGAATCGACAAGAAGGAATCCGCACGTGCTGAGAGGCGTTTAAAACGAAAATCTGTTTCATTATCAAAGGAAGAGACTGCAGTTAAGTGTGCCAGAGTCGTTGAAGCATCTGATAATGAATCAGATAATGAAACAGACAACAATTCTGACACCGAAACTTATTCCCCTTCCGTATCAGATGTCGATACCGAAGTCACATCTACTCGTCTGAAAAACCGTTGTTTAAAAAATATTGCTCTACAAGCAGATGGTTTTGGCATATCAGATAGAGCAGTTGCCGCGATTGTATCAGCAACTCTGGTTGCTTTTGGTATAGAACATATGGGGCCAGTAGATCGGAATAAAATTCGCAGAGAACGAAAACTACTGAGAACATCCTGTAAAAATGCTGATTGTAGAATTACTGGATTGTATTTTGATGGAAGGAAAGATCAGACTTTAAAACTTGAGGGGGATAGGCAGACTGTGATTTCTGAGGAACATATTTCCATTTTATCAGAGCCAAATTCAAAGTATGTTGATCATTGTACGCCAACAAGTGGATCAGCCAAATCCATTGCAGATTCAATAATTGATACTGTTGACTGCACGAACCTTGTTTGTATTGGTTCTGATTCAACTAACGTTAATACTGGTTTAAACGCAGTTATACGCAGAATGGAAATTGAACTTGGTCGACCACTGCACTGGTCCGTTTGTCTTTTACATCTGAACGAGCTTCCTTTTCGAAATCTTTTTCACTCCTTAGATGGTGCAACAACTGGACCCCATTCATTTAATGGACCAATTGACAAGTCTATTTCAATGTCTGTTAAGAAACCCATAGTCAGCTTTGCCATACTTGTTGGTGAACCTATTATATGCAATAAGCAGTTGTTAAGCAGTGATCAACTGTACTTTTTCGAAATTGTAAATGCGGTGAAGACAGGTGTTGTACCAGATAGATCTAATTCTAGAACACCTGGGCGACTAAACCATGCAAGGTGGTTGACACTAGCAAACCATGTTCTACGCCTCTATATATCTACTGAAGATCCATCAAATGAACTAATACTTTTGGCTAAACTTATTGTGAATTCATATGCGGTTGTTTGGTTTGACATTAAGAAACATTCAAACTGCTGGAATGCTGCTCCACACTATTATAAAATGATAGAAACATCACGATTTCTTCCTGTGCGTTATCGAATAATTGTTCAGCAAGTTTTGAAGCGCAATTGCTACCCGGCTCATATCGAGAGCATTATTCTGGCTATGCTCAAAGACAACCGTCAAGTGATCCGTAAGCTTGCGTTGAAGAGAATTCTTCGTGCTCGTGAAGATGACATACCAAATCGAAAATTTCAACTCCCTGAGATACGATTTCAAGCGACTAGTTATGAAGAACTGATTGACTGGCAAACACAGCCCCGCTTGGAACCTGTTCTGACAAAACATATTCCAACTGTACAAATATTGGCATAGCTTTCGTCAGTTGAAGACATAGTTATTGACATTGAGCCATTTCCATGTCACAATCAAAGTGTTGAACGTGTGATTAAAATTGTGACTGAATCAGCATCTAAAGTTTATGGTCATGAAAATCGTGATGGCTATATTCGCGTTCAACTGGAGCGCCGCAAGTTGATGCCTCACTTTGACACAAAATCTGAATTTAAGAACATTTAAGTATAGTTTCTAATCAACGTTTGCTAATGATATATTGTTTTGACTGTTCAAATAATTTGAATTTTATTATAAATTCAATCAATAAATTATGTAACAAATGAGCGTTTTTAAGTTAATTTATTTGAAAACTTCAAAGGTAAAAATACAAAGTATAGCAAAGTAGTAGCGAAAAACGGTTTGCAGCATTGCATTCAGCGTATTTGAGAGCCAATTACTGGAAATTCCCGAAGAAATTTTCCAAATTTTTTTAAGCAATATGTAGCCGAGAGAAATTTCGGGCCCCGGGGAAGTTTTCTTAAGGGACCTTCATTATGAATAATTATATACCCAAGACCAAAAGAAGTGTGCTCTGTTCATTGAAAATTAAAAATAAAAGTTAATTAAATCCTTTATAAGTCAAAACTATTTAAATCTTTTAAAAATTACTTTAAAAAATTATTTGCACCAACACGGGGCCCCGGGAATCTTCCCCGTCCACCACCACCCACCCCCACCCCCCTTTCTCTCGGCGGCCATGAGTATAATGTAGTCGCAAAGCCACAAGTTATTTCACTTATATTTGTGAATGATTCTCAAAACTAATGAAAAAGAACAGAAACAATATATGATATTGGTTGTAAAAGAGTACGAGAAAGGGAGATTCCAATAGAAGTAATGTAACACTTATTCAATTATAAAAATCTTAATGGACAGTAAAAATATAAGCAGCAAATTAAATGCATAAGAACATTCTATTCAATTTTTCATTTGTCATTGAAAAATTAATAAGGACATAACTGGGAAACATGTCTGCATTAATAATCTGTAGTAATGAAATATAATTGTTTTGTATTATATTTTTTAAAGTTGATATTGTTCAGAACTCCACTTTAACATTCTTTTATATTCGTTAACTGAACCTTTTACTGAATTTTTAAAGAACTTTTTTTAATGATCAATTAGAACACTTTTCTATATTTATCCTTTATATTTATATCCTATACATACATGCTTTAATTTTTACAGATTATGATGCAAAGTCATTAACTACTCAACTTCTTTTATTATATAATGTAAGTTTCTACTAACGGTAGAATTTATATAATACCGTTTGCTAATTTTTTCTTTGTATATAATTATTTTTCTGTGTTTATTCAATTATAATTTTATGAACTTATATATATATATATATATATATATATATATATATATATATATATATATATATATATATATATATATATATATATATATATATATATATATATATATATATATATACCTGTTTTATAAAGACTACAGTTTGTAATGGTACGCAAAAACCAAATACTTGTTTACTTCCTGAAGCCAAAATTCGCAAAGCAAATGAGATTGTGAATTCAAGCCTTTTAATTACAACACCTGAAGATATATTGCTGCTGTCAAAGATTATTGATGATGTTGTTTTTAAATCAAGTCATGCAAAAGAAGTATTTTTTTTTTTTTATTTTAAATTTTTGAACTATTTTATTAAACATGACTTTATGTGATTTTGCTTTTGTTTTATTGTGCATAAGATTAGGTTCTCTTAATAATTGTTGAGAAATAATCTTGCACGCACACAACGTTGAAAAAGCAAGCACACAACGTTGAAAAAACGTTGAAATTACTTTGAAAAACAGAGAAAATTAGAGACCTTGTTAACTGAAAATATATTTAAGTAAGATTAAGTTATATTTCATAAAAAGGTATTAAAATTCTACAAAAACTGAATGAATTAATTATGGATACAGATTGCCGCCTCCTATGGTTAGTTAAGTTAAACGATGATTTAAGTTTAAGCGCATAAATTTTAAAATTTTTGTTTTTAAATTCGTTCTAGAACCTACAAATAATTAAACTAGATCTAAAAAGTATAACAGATGCAAAGAGACCTTGCAAGAAAATATAAATGCAGCAAAGCTTTGATAGGAAAAGTACTTAAATCTGAAGAATATAAAGCACATGATAAAAGGAAAATTCCAAAGCAATCAATTGCTGTAGAAATTAGAGCAATTTGTCATTCAAAATTCTATACAAACTTTTAAGTCGAGAAAACTTAGCAAAAAAAAAAACTTTTTAAAATTGCCAGGCCAGTAATATTTTTATTAGTCAAAAGGTAGATATGTCACTAACTAATTCGAATATATCAAAATTGATAAATTTGATCTCAAGTTCCTTTTATGACAAGTTGTCAGCTCTTTTGGCTTATAAAGTGTACCATACAGGGTGCGCGGCAGCAATTCGCGAACTAATTTTTGGCTAGTTTTTGTGATGTAAATAAAACACTTCCGCAATTTATTTTTACTAATTAATGTTCAATGACCGTCTTCGATTTTAAAAAATTGTGAATAAAAAACTTTTTAGTTAAAAGTTTTACAATTGAAGCCAAAAGAACCGAAGTTTTAAATTTGATTCACGCGGGTTTGCCTGAACGTGAAGTGATCCGTGTTTCTGAAGTGTCTAAAACTACATTTTACAAAGTGAAAAAATGTGACATGGGAGCCGGCAGGCAAGGGCAAGGTGGGGCAGTTGCCCCCCCCCCCCCCCTGAAAAAGCAAAATAACAAATTTTAATATTCACAAAATTTCTTTTAACTGTTTATTTCGATATCTTTTCAATTTAACTCATTTATGGTTTACTCACCGTAATGTAAATGACTACAGGTTAAATGAAATATTAGTATCAAATCCAATGATTTCCATGATGTCGGAAGCTTTTTTATAGAGGCATATTTTATATTTTTAAAAAAAGATGTTTGAATGAAAGTTTAAAAATAATATGATAGAACTAGATCATAGAAAAATAAAAAAAAGAATAAATAGAAAAAACAATAGATAAAGGAGAAGTATAGAAAACAAAAAGAAGAGAGGAAGAAAAAAAAAGAAAATAAAGGAAATGATAATAAAAAAAAAGAAATCGAATTACAATAACAAAGTTCTTACTCAAACAAATAAACTTCGAACTAACGAAGAAAGAATTGGATCCAGTGATCAAATTTTTTAAACTATTTTTTAATGTTTCAGTTTCATTTACTTTTTTATGCTGTTGTTTTTTTGTTTGTTGGCAAAATGTTTCTTGTTTGTATTGTATTTCTATTTATTTTTTTCCTATTTGTTGTGTTATATTCATTTGAATAATGCTATTACCATGTGTTTTTTTTTGCTAGTTAAATGTTGATTATTGTAATTATATATATTTAATTTGATTAACCCTTAAAGGACGGCGGGGTATTTTACTACCCCAGAGGAGTTTATTTTTAACTGCCACATCAACAAATTTTGTCTATTTTCATATTATTATATTTTGTCTATTGTCTATATTATTATATTAAGTTCAACATATTTTGTATAAAAACCTATATTTTCAGTTGGGGTAGTTTAATACCCCAGCCGTCCTTAACATAACTTTTTTTTCCCGTCCTTTTAGGGTTAACTTGAACTAACCTGCTGCATTTTAATTTTTGTTTTGTTTTTTGGAATATGTCTAATTTGTATTTTATAAATCAGTGTTTTTTAACTAATCATTACATTATTATATAATTTAGGAATATTTTTGTAAAAATTTAGCAATATTAGCATTATGAGCGTTTGTCTGGGCTTTGCATGCTGAGCGTGCATCGTGAAAAAATACGCTCCTGAAAATCTGAATTTATAAAACAAATTGTAAATAAGTTTGGCAGTGAACGCAGACGACTACAATTTCTATTTACTGAGTAACAATGATTTAACTCTTGTGTTTCTATTTTTATATTTTCTTTAATTTTCTGTTATCACTGGTCTAATAAAATGACTTGATTAATTGATGCATTTATGTAGTTTTTGAAATATTACTGTTGAATTTTATTTTGCCCACCCCCACCCCCCTTGAAAAAAATCCTGCCGGCGCCCATGAAACATGATAGTGCTGAAAGAGCCAAAATGCCCTCTCCAGTGAACAAAAAAGTTGATAAAAAGCTCACAGAAAAGCTTAAAATGTATGTTGAAAAGAATTTTACTGTATCAGAAAGACAGCAAAATTGTTCAATGTTGATGAGGGGTCAGTCAGAAGAACTCTAAAAACACTTGGAAAAGTCAGTGTGGCCCAACCTTTATGTCAACTTTTGGCAGAAAGACTAAGAACTTCACGATTGGAGCGATCAAAGAAGCCTCTGAATAAGCTAAAAAGCATGCTTCGTCAACAGTTAAAGTTTACTCTGATGAAAAACTTTTTCGTGTTGACTGTATGATAAGTAGGCGAAATGACAGATTCATTGTGCAGAAGGATGACAAAGCAGCACCTGTGTGTCACACCAAGCACCCTCAGTCCATCATGATGCTAGAAATCATTGCTTCTAATGGAGAGAAATGTCCACCAATCTTCATTAAAGAGAAAGAAAAAATTATCTCTGATGTGTACATCAGCTTACTAAATTGCTGTGTGGTGCCATGACTGAAGAAGACATTCCCAGAAAACAATTACATCTTTCAACAGGACAATTCACCTTGTCATGGGTCCAGATAAACTCAACAATATCTTCAGGACAATATGGCTAATTTCTGGCCCAAACACTTTAGGCCACCATCTAACCCTGACCTGAATCCCTTTGACTATAGTGTGTCGAGCTATGTTGAGAGTAAGGGTTGCAAAAAGGCCCACTCAAGTGCCAAGTCATTAAAGTTATCAAATACTTGTGCTTGGAACTCAATGTCAAGGGCAATATTTAATCAGCACCTGCCAGTCCTTCCGTCAAAAGGCTTGAGGCAGTGATCAAAAAAAAAGGAGACCTAATTAAATGTTAAGGTGGGAAAGCATTTATCTTCAACTTTTCTCCTATTAATATTCCATGAATATAATTTTTTAGTGCTTTAAAAATTTATTTTGAAAAATGTTCTAAAAAGTTCACGAATCGCTGCTGCACCCTGTACATAGCTGGTAAGACTTAAATGATATTTTAAACTAATACTTTAAATCATAAAAGCATCAAAATCAAAGGGTTTTATTTTTACTTAGAGTATTAAGTCCTTTAATTTTCTTTTTTTTTTTTTTTTTTCTTTTGTGATTGCATTTATAACCTTCATGATTTATTTCAAATTTTAAATCTCTTTTCTAGGCTCATATTGAATTTAACCTTTCAAACTTTTCAAAATAAGAAAAGTAATAACATTAATGGAATCATAAATTTTGGACTAATTGTTCAATAAAGCTGAAATTTTCGGGGTGCTTTCTGCATAAAGTTTTGAGGTGGTCAAAATTTGAAGTAAATTTGAGTTGGTAAATTGGGACCATAAGGTGATAAGATGAAATGACCCAGAAGTTCATTTGCTTTTATACAAAGAATTGGAAGTGTTAAGTCACACCTTAGAGAGTTTTCTGAAAATCTTCATCTTCTTCCTTAATTAGCTAAAAAAATTCTAGTCTTTTTGTTGTTTTTTTTTTTAAGTTAGTTATATATCAAAATAAAATTCTCTTCTTTTCCTTAGAAATTTATTCAACTTGTGTTCCGGAATGTTTTATCAAATAATTAAATATAGAATATTTCAACAACACAAATATTATAAACCCTTTTTTATTAAAAGTTACTTTTGCACTTTAAAAAAAACTTTATTATTCTTAAAAGAGTTAAAAGCTTGGCATATAGTTTTTGTTTTTCATTATTGTTATTTCTTTTTGGTGTTACAGATTTCAGATGGGGTTTTTAGTTTGGTTGATAAAATTCTAGAAGTTAACACCACTTTACTTTCTGGAGCCCAAGGTGAGAGCAATTCCTCAAGAAAATTTTTATCAACTCTTGATTCATTTGCAATTTTGATGGCTGAAGACCTTGAAGAGTATAAAAAAACAAAGTATAATATTTCAAAAAGCAACATTGCATTAAGTGTAGACATAGTGAAAAGGGAAGATGTTTATATTACTGCATACGAAGATGCTGAAAAAGAAAACAAAGTTGCTATATCAAACCAACTGCCAGAAACTTGTAAGTTTTTCTAAGATGCTCATTTGTAATTTGTTTTTGTTACATGTACTTGTATTGACTTCTTGCTTTAACAAACAGTTAGCTTTTTATTTATATATAATATTTTTTTGCTACTGTTTTAACTCTAAATTGCTACTGGTAAAATTCAACTTACTTATCGGTTATTGTATTAATAGTTTAACATATTTATTGCTTATTACATTAACAACTTAAAACATTGAAATTATTTTCTTGTTGAAAAAAATTATAAATTTTGAAGTTGGATATTAATTTAATCCTCTGCTTTTAAAAGTAATATTGAATTTTTTTAAATGCAGTGTTGCAATAGCAAAACTAAATGGTTTTTAGAGCAAAATAGAATCAGGCATATACCCAGAATTTATAAACTAATTTTGAAAAATGAATCTGCTCAAAATTTTGACACTAGGATTGTTAGTGCTTAAGTCAACTTGTTGTAAAAATTCGTTTTGAAAATAAGATTAAAAGAAAACAAAAACAGGGAATTCAGTTCTTAATTATAATGTTGATTAGGTAGTAGTCTTGGACTTAAAAACAAATTAAAAGCATTTTCATAAAATTGTAAAAAGGTAATGAAATTCTAAAAAGGGGAAAATGTTTGTATTATTGCATACAAAGATGCTGAAAAGGAAAAGAAAGTTGTGATATAAAAAAAATTACTATAAATTTAAACATTTTTTTTAATTTCGTGCTTGCAGTTAGTAGTTGTAAGATAGTTGGCAACTAATTTAAATTTCTGATTTTGTAACTAATTAATAAATTTTTATATATACCGAAGTGTTGAAATCTAATTAAGGTGCAAGTCTTTCTTCCTGGTTCATTCTGAATGACAAAACCTCTTTTTTAGTGTTACAAAGTTATAAATAATATCAATTAAAAGATACTCAGAGAGATATTATTGTTTACTTTACAGACTTTGAAGAACTTGCTTCTATTTTTATTCCTGGCAGTGTGCTTGATAATATCAACAATAGCATTTACTCCTTTTTCTACTTAAAGCCTCATTTTTTCACCACCAATGAAAAACTGTTCATAAAAGACTCAGAGCAGTCACCAAATGGTACTAAAATTGGAGTTGCTGTCAGTCCTATTCTTTCTGCTAGTATTATAAATCAAACAATTGAAAATCTTACGAATCCAATTTCCATAAAGTTTAAGAAGATTAATCCAAATAAGTTAGAAGGAAGATTTGATTGTTATTTTTGGAGCATCAGATTTGGTAAGTTTTATGATTCTAATTTGCATCTTTTTTTAAAAATTTAAGAACATTTATTGATATAAAAAGATTTAGAAAAAAAAAGTGAAATTTGGGATAAAATTATTGCTCTGAGAACCAGAAACAAATTATTTTTTTGCATTTAAAAGTTGTTTAATTTGATTTAAAAACATAGATGTGTGGTCAAAAATTGGTTGCCACAAACAGAAAGAAGACGATACTGAAGTTCTTTGTGAATGTGATCATCTCACAAACTTTGCACTTATCATGGATGTATCACAAAGCCATTCCAATCCTAAAGAACTTCAATGGCTCTCTCAGATCGGATGCTTGATTTCCTTAGTGGGGTTAACTTTATCATTGATAACCCTAATTCTGTTCAAGTGAGTATCTTTTACATATGAATTTTAAAAATAGCTGACAGAAAGGCTAAAATTTGTTTTACTTATCTAACTGTCAACTGATGATTTATTTCAAAATATTTAGTAAATTTAGTAGAGCTCATGTAACTGATTAATTTAAATGTATGTAATATCAAGACGACTATATTTTTGTTACAGTTATATATTTCTCACTCACTGCTCTTTCTCAGCTTTTACAATTTATATAGGTTTTTCCAAATTCTTTGTGTACAATCAATTATACAATGAATATATGAAACACGCACAACATTCCTTCTGACGCAACACAATGGTGCAAATATTACTATGTATATTCATAATCTCATATTATTCATAATCATATCTAAGATACAACACAATATTTTATAGGGTTGATGAAAAAAAAAAGGATTTAATACTCTATCTTTAAGCAAAAATGAAACCCTTTGATTTTGATGCTTCTTTAGTTTAAAAGTATATCATGTCATAATCATATATTCATAATCTCAAATTGTATTTTGTGTTACTAAATTTATTTTATACTTCAATAAGCCATATCGACCTACACATCACTTTTTAATCCACCTGATGTATCTCATGAGACAATGTAGCGCTTTTGCTACATTACTCAGGAAATGGGAAGCAAGGTTTGTTTTTACTTTGATGAACTGTTCTCTCTTTTACACTTTTTACTACATTTTGATAAACCATCCTTATATTACACTCTTTACTTCGTTTTGTATTTAAATAAAATTTATTACTGGCTTTCGAGTTTATATGATGATATATATTAATTTTTATGACAGTATGATAGTATGGCGCTAGCTGTAATAAAATTTGTATATGGCATACATAAATATATATAAAATTATAATATATAACCATTATCTATAAGACAACTTCTATGTAATCTATGACAATTTATGCGATAATATGCTAATTTATATATAAAACATGACAATTAATACAAAAATGTATGACACTTTAGTTTAACATGTTTAATTCAAACACTTAAAAAGTTTAAGGTCTCTTTTTTAGGGAATTACGACAAAAGCTTTCAATGAAAATTCTGATTTGTCTGTGCACATCTTTGTTTGTATTGCTTGTAATATTTCTTGTTGGAGCAAAACGTGGTTCCTCATCACAGTACTCCTGCCGTATTGTTGCAGGAATGTTGCATTACTTTGTATTGACTACCTTTTGTTGGACAGCCGTTCAGGGAGCAAATTTGTATCGCTACACTGTTACGGAAACTAAGTCGATAACAGGTGATACTGTAAAGTTTATGGTTGCATCTTCAATTTTTGCTTGGGGTGAGTTTTTTTTTTTTTTTTTTTTTTTTTTTTTTGTGAGCATTTTATTGTTTCTGTTTCCATTTCTTTGTTAATTTATTTTCAGGATCTCCACTTGTTGTTGTTTTAATAACTGCTGGTGCTGCCAACAGTTCCTATATCGGTAGAAAGTTGTAAGTTTATTTTAATGGAAACTGTTAGAACTTTTCCTTTTTTTATTTAACGCAAAAATTAAGGAAAGAAACTTTTTAATGCACTTCTTTTTTTTTAATTTATTTCTATAAGTTGGTATATGAAATAGTAAATTTTAGCTGTATTATCCGAGGAAACTACTTCTATTTTGGTTTGCTAACTCCTGTGGCTGTAATCTTGTTTATGAATATTTCCATTCTTGTAATGGTGATGAATCGTTTAAATAATCGCATAGCGCGTCAACCAGTTAGTTCACCTGAAAACGGAGATTTCAAGCGCATCCTTCACTCGTGTCGCACAGCATTTACATGTAGCATCTTACTTGGCTTGACCTGGGTATTTGGCATGTTTACTTTTGGTAGGTTAATACAATTTTATACTTTTCTTATAAAGTTGTTTCACTTATTCATGTTGTTTCTTCCCTAGTTAAAGTGTTTAACCCTTATGGTTGTAGGCGGCATGGAGTATACTTTCCAAATACTTTTCGTCATATTTAACAGCTTGCAGGGCTTCTTTTTATTCGTGTTGAATATTCCTCTAAATCCGAATGTTCGGAAAAAATGGCTTGATCTGATGGCAGACATTTGGAGTCGACGCAACAAGAAAAAACGCCTCGATAAAGGACTTATAAACAATAGTAAGTTTTTTTAAACACCTGAAATGTCTGACAAAATGTTTTCTCCCTTTTAATGGAAAATTGTATTTTTCTATAATTTTAATGTTTTGTTTTTAAACAATCAGGATTTGTTTTGGAATCATCAAAGAGTACTATTAACACAAGTTGCACTGACGTGACTTAATAAGAAACTGGATTCTTAAAGTTGTAACTTACGTAGAAAAAAAATTAAGCTCATTAAGCAATCCGAAGAAGATTTTACACTCGCCAGAATAGCGTTTAGACAATCGTTTTGAAACCTTATATTAACATGTATAAATTTTTCCCTTTAGTTGAGTAGAATGTCTTAAAGAAATTTTTTATGAATTTAATTTTACTGAAAATACTAAATTGTGGCTAGTTGCATTACATATGCCCCTGGAAATTTTCGAAAAAGCAAAGTTTTTTTTAAACCTGTTTTAGATATTTTAATGTTCAAGAATTTCAAAAACCAAAGTTATTATACCTAGAAAATTTACTACCTCAAATAAGTGAATTGACTAAAAGTACTGCCTTAAAATAAGTGTTGTATTACAAAAAAAAAGCATAAAATTTACTGGTTAAAAGCTTTTCGTTTACTTTTTTGGTTCAAGTCCTTTAAAAAACCTTTATATATATATATATGTATATATATATGTATATGTATATATATGTATATATATATATATATATATATATATATATATATATATATATATATATATATATATATTCCTCCATATATGTATATATGGAGGAAATATATGTATATATGGGGCAAAAGATCGCTTTTGTTGAGTTTCAGTTGAATTTCAATCGCATTTAGTTCCCAGAAATTTTTTTTTTTTGAACATGGTAAATCGTGGATAGAGTTAAAACAAAAACAAACGAATAGAAAAAAGTTTTGATGGAGCCTGGCAGTGAAATTGTAAATATTGTAAATCCTTCTTGAAGTGCTCTTACTGAATCTTCTGTAAATTGAAGACTTGTGAATTTTCTTTTTTTTGTGTGTGTGTGTTTGAAATGTAAATTTCAAAATGGCGTTTAAATTTTTTTAAAAAAATAGGAAGCTACGATAGAAACAGACAAAAAATATTTACAGGTAACTCTTGAAATAGAACAATTTTTTAAAGGTAAGTCTTGAAATAGAACATTCTGGAATTCAATCTCGCATCTTTTAAAGTTTACAACTGGTACTACTCACATCAGTTTCAAAAATGTCTTCACGACCAAACACAAAATGTCTTCACGACCAAACACAAAATGTCTTCACGACTAAACACAAAATGTCTTCACGACCAAACACAAAATGTCTTCACGACCAGACACAAAATGTCTTCACGACCAAAACACAAAATGTTAATGAGTCTTTTAATAGAAAAATTTTGGTTTTTTTTTTGAAAAAGAAATTTTTCACACTGAAATTGTTGAAGTTCTATGTCTATGACTAAATTTATCAATTTTAATATGTGGATGAAATTGTCGATCTGAAAAACTGAACATTATTCCATACTAATGTAACATAGACGGTTTGAATTACATAAATAAAATCCGTGTTAAATGGTTGATTTTTCCGGTTTGACTGAACAAATTTCGTCGTCAAATTTTAAGGGCTAAAAAAAAAAAGAAGAAAAGTGACGAAACTTTAAAAAAAAAATAGATAAAACATATGTAACTGGAGTTTTTAAATTTCAATTATGTTCTTGTATGCATTATATTAAATATTTGTATATTTGTTCATTTCTTTTTTTTTTTTTTGCTTTTTTCGCTTTTTCTTAATATAGTGGCTGCTATTCCAAGAGAACTAGCTGAAGGTTTGTCTAAATTTTTTAGCATATCTTTCTTACAATAAGAGCTATGTTTTAAAGCAAGAAGAACTTTGATATATCAAGGAAAAAATTATTAAAAATAGTAAACCCAGTAAAACCAGCAAATTTACCTTTTCAAAGAATGCACTACATCCTAATTTCAATTTTGGCGCACAATTCCGCAGGCCCAGAAAAAAAATCTGTTCCACTTAAAACACATATTGAACTTTGCCTTTTTTATTTTGTTTTTGTATAAACCTGGCTGACGCAATTACTATTTTTTGCCTATATTAAAGGCCCATTTTAATTTTTCTTCTTTTGGTTGTAACTTAGTAATTAGTTTTAAAGATTTTAATTTATTAATTTTCCAAGCAAATATTTAAGTAGAGATTCATGAATTTATTCTTTATTCTGTCAACTCAGAAAAAAAAAATAGAAACACAGAGGTTGCATCTTTTCTATTTCGTTATGAGGCTTAGATAGTCTTTTCGTATCTAAACCTCATTAGGGAACGTCTTCGAGTTTGTAAAACTTTAGTTACATAGCAAGTGGAACTAAGCTAAATTCTGAAATCAGATAAAAAAAGTTTTAAGCAAAAGATTAACGACAACGGTAATATTAATGGGTTAGGAAATAGATGCAACATAGCGACGATGAGTTATTTGAAGACTGGTTGCCCTTATAGAATCAAAGATAATTATTGCACGCTACAAGAAAGTGATACATTTTCTTTTGCTCGATGAACTTTGCTCGATACAAATGCTGTATCATTATGTTTAAATGCTAATATAAAACATGATAAATTACTTGGCGTCGCACAGTGACTCAGATTAACCTAAAAACGGCAAAAAGTCCGAAAAAAAGTGAACGCTTTTATCGCTTTTTAACTGATGTTATTAATGTGTAATTCCATAGATGTTCTTAATGTGTAATTTTAATGGGATATATGCGTAAAAAGTTAAACTTATCACCATAAAATTATGAAAATTTAAGGTGTGTTTATCTTGTAAGCAAACTTATTTTCCACCTCATTACAAAACTTTATTATTTTTTTTTTTGTTAAAGTACTGAATGCTTAGTATATTAAAAGTTTATTTGCTTTTTTTTTTTAGATTTCAAAAACAAGTTTTTTTTAATTTTTCTTTTGAAAATTAAAATTTTAATGTACAGTTTTAAACATAAGTGCCAGCCAAAAAAAAGTTCCGAGTTGTTTCACGTTAAATTTTAGTGAAACAAAACCACTAAACTGTAGCCAAATAAATCCTGTAGTATTTGCTGCAACCTACTGCTCCTTAAAGACATATTTTAAATAGACTCATTCATAGTTTTATCAGATACAACACCCGCCCCTCCCTTTTCGAATTAAAAAGCAGTTTTCGGATGTTTGTGTAATGATGCATAATAAACGGAATCACATGACTTTAGATATTGTTTCAGCGGTTTATTTTATAAGCGTGTTTGAGGTTATTTGTAGAGTATAAATTGAAGACGAGCTTTTTCTAGTGAGTTTTTTAGGAGAAGAGAAATTTTAGAATTGAAACGTTGTGTTTGCTGTGAAAAAACAATATTTAACATACATACTGTATGTATGTATGTATGTATGTATGTATGTATGTATGTATGTATGTATGTATGTATGTATGTATGTATGTATGTATGTATGTATGTATGTATGTATGTAACATACATACATATATACATACATACATACATACATACATACATACATACATACATACATACATACATACATACATACATACATACATACATACATACATACATACATACATACATACATACATACATACATACATACATACATACATACATACATACATACATACATGCATACATGCATACATACATACATACATGCATACATGCATACATACATACATACATACATACATACATACATACATACATACATACATACATACATACATACATACATACATACATACATACATACATACATACATACATACATACATACATACATACATACATACATACATACATACATACATACATACATGCATACATGCATACATACATACATACATGCATACATGCATACATGCATACATACATACATACATACATACATACATACATACATACATACATACATACATACATACATACATACATACATACATACATACATACATACATACATACATACATACATACATACATACATACATACATACATACATACATACATACATACATACATACATACATACATACATACTTACATGCATACAATTTTTTGATTTGGTTTCAGCTGTGTTTTCTCCATAGCTCCGCGCAAAACACAAAAGTGTTTTGGGTCAACCAAGATAGATGATTTTCAAAACTGTCTTCAGCGCATTTTATATTACACCATGCCGTGTCCTGTGTGTTATACCTCCTTGGTATTTACTTTTTATTTTTAAAATTAGATAATTTCTTACGTTTCATCATAATAGTTTTTGGTGATAAAGAAATTAACCTTTTAAAAATGAAATGGAAAAGTTGGATCTTTTTAAAATTTGCAAGTTTGAAACAAATAGCGAAGCACTTGCTGAAATCCTTATCGAACTTATCAAAATTTCTGAAATAAATTCCTAAAGATAAACTAGGTGAGCTAAACAGGATTTTACAGATTTTTATTTCGAAAGTGAAAAATAAGCATAAAAGATATTGTAGAAACTGAAAATTTTTTAAAGTAAGAAAATATTCGGTTTGGAAAATATCTTATCGATAACGATAATGATAGACATCGAAAAGATGTTAATATACGCCTAAAATGTACGCATCTATAATAGATACAAATTAGAGTAGTCTTAGACGTCTTTTGCTATGATGTATAAACTAGATTTATAAATAGATAACTTTTTTTGGTTAAGTGTGTATGTATTTAGGATGTCCTTTATAGATTAGCTATGTAAATATAGGTTTATAGAACTGAAAGAAAAAACTTTAACTCATGACAAAATCGATTTTACAGAACGATAATTTTAAATGAAAGCCATTAAATGTACATCTAGAATGTCGGAAAGTTGTTTCTGGAAAGGAATAAAAATTTAACGATGTTGCGTCAGTTTAATCGCGAACTAGGAAAATTTTGATTTTCCGAAAATCGATTAAATTAATTGCATTTTTCGTAAAAAAAAAAACGCCATAATTTAATTCGTAATTTACGATCATATTCTTATTAACGGAATTAATTTTAAGATTCAATCATAATGATTTTTATCTAACGTCAGTTACGAATCTTTCGTTAATAATTTGCGTTAAAGTTCGTAAATAGCGATATGAGACTTTTTATAAATGTTGCTTTTTATATAATTTTATTTGTTTAGAAAATTGTGTCCACATACTAGATCAGTTCTCATTTTAAAGAAAGAGTTTTTAAAGTCTTATTTTTCTTGGTATTTTTGTTAATATTGTTAAGTATACTGAATTTATTGAAAAAATATTAATGAAATTTATTTTTTATTTGTATTTTAATCGTTATTTACAATTCGTAAACGTAAATATTTGTCAGTTATGAAGATTAACTACATTTTTTTCAACTAAACGTCTACAGTCCTGGTGTCATCAACATGTCAAGATCCCTCATATAGCGGTGATTTGGTGAGGTAAACAAGGGTATTCAGGTCAATGCCAAGTACAAGATATGTGAGTCTGAGGGTAAGCAAATCACCCTTGGAATGGCAAAGGGCACCACATCAAGCATCAGATACCACTTTCAGCATAAGCACCCGGAAGAATGGAAGCAATTCCAGATAGAAGAATGATAAGAAAAATCAAAGAAACTCCTTTCACAATCCTGAATGCAAAATGCGAAATTCCGACAACAATGCTGAAGTCAAAGATGCAAACCGTAGTGAGGAAAGGAAGCATGCTGGAGCCCCAAACAATTAGCTTGTTCGTTCAGATGATCAGTTTACAAGAGAAATGGTAATCATGGAATGGTTGGAAAGTGAGAACCTGCCCTTTAACCTTGTCAACACACCTGCTTCTTCCAAGATAATGGGCGTCATGTACAAGAAGTACAACGTGAAGCACTCTTCTACATTTCGCGAGGTTAGAATTATTTTGTTCCAAGTTTAAACGCTGGGAGAAAGTTTTTGATTTTTTTCTTAAAGTAAAAATTATTTAAAATTTTAGCCTTAATTTTTAAAGATATAATAACTTATGCTTTAAATGATTTATGTTTAAACAAATTATTTAGAAAAAAAACATGTAAAATAGAGCTCATTTCAGAAGTAATCATTACTTACTAAAATTAATAACTCATTTTCTCCCAACTTTTAAAATAGGAGATAGAACAAAATAATTCTAACCTCGCGACTTGCCAAAAATATTTAAAAATTTAATAGTAGTATTAACAACCATCATTGGCGTAAGATTTGAACCTTTTTAACTCAATTAATGATAGTAAGTAATTGTATTTCTATCACTGACGAAAAAATAACGGTCAGGATTCGTCAATCTTGACACTGATGATCAATGTTTTTAGTTTTAAGTTAAACAAAACTATTTTTTAAATTCTATTCTAGGTATTAAATTTCGCCTTTGTGAAATCTTGGATGCGCGACTGCCCAACTGTAAATAGGTGGATTAGACTTCTCTCTTTAATGATACCTATTAAGCGACAACCTTGCTCTACACCATACATTGGAACGCAAAAAAAACTGCGTTTTGCGTTTGCGTTCCAAAATAAAAACTCATACGCAAACTCAAACGCATTTGACTCAACTTATTGCGTTTACTTACGTAAACGTAAACGCAATTTACGCAAATAACTGCGTTTACGCACGCATTTAATACGCAACTTACGCATATAAAATGCGTTTACGAACGTAACTCAAATGCAATTTACGCGTATAAATGCGTTTACAAACGTAACTGAAACGGAACGTACGCATATACACACACACACATATATATATATATATATATATATATATATATATATATATATATATATATATATATATATATATATATATATATATATATGTATGTATATGTATGTATATGCGTATGTCCATTTCCTATTCCGTATCATAAATTTTACAGTAAGAAAGATCGATATGTACTAAAGTTACTTACTTTGACTCAGTCTTCTCCCCCTTTGTTCGTTGCACCTTACAGTTTATTTTTTTCATTTTAACTTTTTTTTAACAATTGTTTTTATTCTCTTCTTTTGCTTTCTTATTTTTTCAAGTTTAGGATAGGGTGGGGCAAGATGTCCATAAAGTCAAAATTATTAATTTACCTAGGTCTCACAAATGCACAAGGGACTTGAATTTAGGAACATCTTGCTCCACTATAAGTTACAGAAAGTTAGTTTGCAAACTTGACACAAACGCGACTTACCTAATCTATTTTTAAAAATGTGTCTTTTTAAGAAAACGCGAATCGTTAAGTAATTACTTTTTACTTTTTAATTCAAAGATATAATATAACTTTTTATTTAAACCGTTGCGTTATTATTGAAACTATTGCATTATATATTCATTTTATTTTTGTGCTTTAAAAGTTCAAAAAGTATATTATCTTTATATGATAAGTTTACGTTTCACTATCTGAGTCATCGTCGTCCGAAAAATCATTTAAACTTTCAAGAAGTTTTATGTTTACTTTTAACAATGAGCGACTGATAATCAGATCAGCTGTCATGTTGCCTCGCCTCTTTTCACATACAAAACCAGAAGTACTAAAATATCTCTCTATAAAAGCTGCTGATGATGGAATATTAAGTAAGATGACAAATAGCTTTCGTAACATTGGCATTTTAGAATTTTTGAACCAAAAATCATAAGAAGGATACACAGATACAGCAAGCCCTTTCTCTTCAATTTGCTTAAAAAAGTAAAGTTTTTCTTTTTCAATTTCAAGTAAATAGAGTTGTAAATTAGGCTCCCGAGCTTCTGGGCAAAAGTTATCATCTAGCATAAATCCGCTGAGCGAATCAGTTTGCTGATCATTTGAACTCAATCGTTCTTTCGCTTGTGTAAGCTCACATCCTGGTTGCGATTCTAAAGCACTTTGATAAATATTACGTGGCGTAAAGAATTTCAGAACTTCGTGTAGCTTTTCTACTGCTCCTAAATAATTTTAGGTTGCAATACAAACTTTAATATAATAAATTAATATATAAAAGTAGTTAAATTTTTAAATTAGGTTTTTAAGAACTAGTTTTTAAACTAAATTTTAAAACTTTTTCTTTGTCTTAATTAAATGATAAAACCTAATAACTAAATACCTTTAACAATAAATTGACAATCAGGTCTAAAGAACCACAATTTAAGCTTTGAGATATTCAACAGTGATGCTACTTGATAAATTCCTGAGTTAAGTTCGTACTCAAACTTTAATTTAAAAGAAGAAATTAACAAGTTAGCAAATTCTTTTCCATTTCCTTGTAATTCCATTCTACTCCATTTTGAAATCATAATAGCCAATGCAGGCAAAACATCAGCAATCGATGAAAGATTTTTTTGTACAATTAAGTTGAACTGGTATGCGGGAAGAAGGATTTGTAGGTATAGTTCAATCTTATCTAATTCGATTGGGCATTGATTTTCCGGATCAAATGCATTTCTTTTATAAGCACTTTGAAAACTCTGTAACATTAGGAAAGCAGCTGACCAACGAATTCCATCACAGCTTGTTTGTAATTTAGCTTCATTTTTTATGTGGTATTGAACGCTATTTATAGATTGATTGATGCTTCTTGCGTACTTTGAAAGCGTCGCAAGTAAACGACACATATATTTTTGTTTCTTAATAGCAATTCGTACAGCGATGTTTGTTTTATGAGCTGCGCAAGAAAACCGCGGTAGTTTCGATGTTCCCAATTCAATTTCAAGATCTTTAATTAGTTCAGCACTATGAAGATCGTATTCGTTATCTTCGTTAAAGTCATAAGTGATGTTTACTTCCTCAGCTGTTTTGGCTAACTGAATAACATTTGTAAAAGTAAGCTTCCTTGATTCAGTTAATAGCACTTCAAGAAGTTCATCAGAGGTTTGAATTTCAATATTTAAGACTTCATCTTCACATATTTTTAGCTGCTCATTATCTGCTTCTTCAATATAAAGGGCAACCTCTTGGTTCAGCAATGGATCATTTTCAAATGCACTACCGCCTCCTTTCGTCTCTTCAACTCTTTCTTCTTGAGACTTTTCAAATAATTGCTTAAACAGTCTGACAAATGAGCTCCCTTCATCACATGTAATAGCTATTAAATAAATATAACTTAAGTAATCAATAAATTCATTGTATTTACAGTAATTAAAGCTATAAAATTAAAATAAAATTACCATTTATTTTTGATTTATTGAAGGTAAAGGTATTTATAATCTTTTCAATCCCTAATTTAATATTTTCTGCATTGTGACGTCCCGTCATCTGTTCCATACCAATAATGATGATTTCTTTTTTTAAATCACTGTTCGTTAATGTTGCACCAACTGCAATAAAGTCCAACATTTCAGGAGATGTCCATATATCACTAAATAAAGTGACAACCAGGGCATCGTCTAATTTTTCGTTAATTATGTTTGATAATTTTGCCATCGTTTCTGGTATCAGGTTTTCTCTAAAACTTTTTGCACAAGGAAGTGGAACTTTGACTATTTTCCTCAAAAAGGGATTATTAAATGCATTAATCGAGCAGTTTGATGTAATAAAGAACTTGATAGCGTTCAAAGTATCGGCATCTAGCACGTTTCGCTTTTTACTTGATTTGTTTAGTGAATCGTATGAGTCAAACCACTTACCCAAAATGTCATGATGTTTTCTTTGTAAATGCTTCTTAATGTTGGATGTTCGACCAACACGAGCTGTAAACTTTTGATTACACAATATGCAAAAAAACTCAACATCATTTTGTGATTTATTTATTTGAGTATCAGATGTAGTGAAATGAAGATATGAAGTATACTCCTAAAATGTATAAAAATCATACGCTACATTGTTCTTAATAACATTTTAAATCTAAGAAAAAGTAATTTAATTACCCGTTCAGTTAAATTTACAATAAACTTCTTTTTCGGAAAAATGTTTCTTTGACCAAAATCTTGCATTTTCTTTATCAAATTACACGAGTCTTCAGATAATTTTGCCAAAAGACTATAACCCTGAAACCTTAATCTCGGGTCTTGCTGAATAGGAGGAATAGAAATATTGGAAACTGAAGTATTATTCGAAGACTCTCCCGATAATGATGTCAACGCAGCACTTGTTGTCTGTATAGTAGATTTCGTCGTTTTTGTAGGATTTACAGATCTTGTTCTTTTTGAAATTGCTTCTCCAGATTTAGATGCAGACGAACTTTGAGATAAATAAGGTTGCAATTGCAACTGTTGTGATTGCAATATATCTTCTTCATGTCGCTTTTTTGAACTAGACTTTATGATATCCTCATGATAGATTTTACTCTTGCGAGATTGATGTGTCATATTAAATTAGATACTTATGAAACGATTAAGTAAAACTTGGTTTTGTTTCCTAAACTAATTTTTTTTATACTTTTATGTATAAGCTGCATACCATAAGGAAATGCCTATAGGAACTTCCTTATGCTATAAGGAAATGCCATTAGACATATCCCTTAAAACAAATTATTACGTGTTTAACATGTTTTTTGGTCATTTTATAACGAATTTAAAAAATAATTATTAATTAAATTTGTTAAAAATGATATTTAATTTCTCATTATAATGGCTCCTTTTAAAATGAGTGTATTATGTTTTTAAATTGAGTGAATATAGCCAGATTTTTATAATAATTGAAATGAGCTTGCTAGTTAAAGGTATTAAGCTATACTTTTTTCTAAAAATAGTTTTGGTTAAAATAATAGTACCGTATACAACTGAGTATTATTGTGTTCAATTTGTGAGCGGAAAATGAGTATTCCTTTGTTTTAAGCAATTTTTAAAAAGTGCGCGTGCGCTGACCAATAACATAGTGTTTTTGTGGTTAATTGCCCGTTTTAAGCGATCTTTTTTATATATAAAATGAAAAAACATACAATGGGACAATTATTCAAAGGAATTAATTGCCCAATGCTTGGAAAAGATCTACAAAACAAAAAAAAATTATAATCTAAAAAAAAATTTTACAAATAGAATAACATAGTATTTAGTAAAAAGAGGAAAACGGCCTTTTATGAGTCAGGTAAAACGCTCTGTATATATTTAGTTTTACTATTTATGTTTTGTTTCAAAAGAAATAAACTTACCTAAAAGTTTTTAACACTAAATAATCACAGGACGTTTTGCCCTCCACATAAAAAGGGCATTTTTCTTCATCCAAAACCAGCTAATTGCAAATAAACTAGCTTTATTGATTGAGTTTTAAAATTTTTATACTTGGAATATTGTGGAATAAATTACCCACAAAACAAATATTTCTTTATTACAATCACACAAATAATACAACCCATTTATTCGCGTAAGTTGCGTTTGAGTTACGTTTTTAAACGCACTTTATATGCGTAAGTTGCGTATTAAATGCGTGCGTAAACGCAGTTATTTGCGTAAACTGCGTTTAAGTTTACGTCAGTAAACGCAATAAGTTGCGTCAAATGCGTTTGAGTTTGCGTATGAGTTTTTATTTTGGAACGCAAACGCAAAACGCAGTTTTTTTTGCGTTCCAATGTATGCTCTACACCAATGATAAGTTCAAGTTAAGAAAGCGGATTCTGGTTGTTAGTCCCTTTTGATACACCACATTAGTAAAAACATACCTGGGTTACTCGATAAACTAATGGAGCGTAATGAAGCCTTAAACTCAGTCCAGCGTCAAGTTGTTTTAGTTGACCAGGCATACAACATGAAGACTCAACTCTCCCTTTCCCTATAACTGAAATTACTAAATGAAGGTTTAATTCAATGTGCAGATCACATATTGAACACGATCCTCAGCAACTCCATTGAGAAGGCTGATACCATCAAGTCTGCTATTGATGGTATCAGCCATCTGGGTGTCACTTTTGTTTCGATGCCGGGACAAAAGTGACACCCAGGATACACCTCTTTCCTCTTGTACAGCAGCAGAGTGAAAAACCTAAGTACTTAAAGTTGGTTAAGGCTCAGAAAATTATTTAAATTACCTACAAAACGAATTGAAATAGTGTAATTATTTTGACAAAAAAATAGCAATACTAAATTCATTAAAGTATGTAAAGAGAAATAAATGGGTTTTTTTTGTTTTAAATACAAATAAATGGTTATCTCTGCCCCCGGTTGATACCCCTTGGAACAGTCATCAGATGATGATCTCTGGACTCACACAGCTGTGTGAACCACTGGAATAGTTGAAACAAAGCATTCTTGGATGGAAGAATGTGCCAACTACTGATGAGTTTAGCTTTCTGAAAAAATTACTCAGGGTCCTATCATGTTTCAGGGAGACGTCAGAAAGTCTTTCATCATATAAAAAGGCTTGCATCTACAAAATGCAACTCTAAATCAGCTTCCTTACACGAAAGATTGAGCAGGCAAAGATTAGTGAGGATCCTGATGGTCACATGGTGCAATACTCTCAAAGAGGAACTTGACAAGAAGTTTCCTGAGGGAAGAATCAAAACAGAAGCGTACGCCTTATAACTTGTTTGACCCCCAGTTTAGAGGTTCATTTCTAAAAAAGGTAAACTTCCAGAAGCGATATGAGGATGGGGACTTGATTATCAACAATGAAAGGGATGGAAAGATTTGGAAAGCTCCTTTTAAAAAGGATCTCGTTCCGTTCCCCGTTCATTTCGTAAAAAAAGAACTCGTTCCAATTTCTCGTTCATTAATCAAAAAAGGAACTTGTTACACGTTCCTCAAAAAATAGAACTCGTTCCTACTTCGTTCCTTTTTTTAAACTTATTTTTACATAGTAAATGGTATTACTTATAGCACATTTATGACAAAATAAGAGTAGATCTGTTTCGCTAAGCAGACGCTTTTTTATAGTGCTTTGCTTAATCATTACTTTTAAAAAGTCTTTTAATATTTCTGGTGTACTGCCGGCCTAGTCTACCTCTGCATGTACATTATACACATAAAATTGATATATTAATTTCAGCTCGGAAGTATGAGCATTATAAAACTGTTACTGGAAAATAAAGATTTAGAAAACAAGTAAAAAGTATAAAGAGAAAGAAAATTTTAGACACCAACTTTATTTTGTTTCAATAAAACTAATTTTTCAAATAGAGAGTCACACAATGTATGTCTTTTTTCAGTCATCACATTAGACCCTGTCGAAAAAAGCCGTTCAACCGGAGCACTCGACGGAAGAGGTGTGTTAAGTTCTAAAAAAACTTTTAATACTGCTGGGTATAATAATAACACAGTTAACTCTTTTGACTGTGATTTTAAATATAACTCCAACTCCTCAATACCAGAACTTGTAATTAAGTTGCTTTCAACTGGTAAACAGAAAAAGTCTTCTTTAGATGAACCTGTTGCTATATGTGAAGAGGATTCGATTTCGCAAGCTGTAGAACTGAGATCCACATTTTCAAACAAATACTTTAGCCAGGCTTCTGCTGTGAAACGTTTGACACTATCAAGCCATAATAATTTAAAACATGGTATTAAACAAGATGCTAATATTAGTTCTGTTTTTTTGCCAAATAGTACTAAATCGAGTTTTAATTGAAGTTCTTACTGTGTTGACAAGTGGACCACAAAAGTTCATATTTTTCTGTTGCAAAATAATTAACTTTTTATCCAAAGCATAAAGTGTCGGTAATAAATAACCCATGAGCATCGATTCTTCTCCATGTAAAAAGTCTAAAGATTGGGCAAGAGGAGTCATTACTTCACAGTGTTCATGAATTAAAGATTGGGCAAGAGGAGTCATTACTTCACTGTATTCATGAATTAATTGAATTTCTTGATTTTTGGATCTTTGTATTTTGCAGAAATCCATTATATTGTTCATTTTCTTATGTCCATTTGAGTCTAAAAAAATATTTTTAATTTGTAATAAGCTATCATTGGTACAGTTCCATCTTGTTTTGTTAGGCGTTTTTAAATAAACCTCTAATTCATTGTGAATTTTTTCAGCAACTCTATTTGATACATTTTGTTTACTCCGTAATGATGAACACTTGCCCATGGCTTTCCTATAAATTTTCTTAAAATTAATTTCTGAAGCCTGTACCATTTTCTCAACATCATTGTTTGCTATTAAGTCTACCCAGCGGGCATTTATTTTTAAAAGTTAAGTTGTAAATGTATTTAAAATGTCTTTTAAATGTCTTCCAAACATTCTTACAAAAAAACATTTAAAAGGCGTTTAAAAAACGTTTAAAAGACGTTTAGAATGTAACTTTTAAAAACAAATGCCCATAGGGTAGTGTATGACTAGCACATCTAAAATATTCCCAGCAAGCACACAACGTTGAAACAACGTTGAAATAACGTTGATCGACGTTGATCAACGTTATTTCAACGTTGTGTCAACGTTGTGTGTTTGCTGGGTTGCGGTAACTGAACAAATAAGTCATTCTCTTCTTGTTCATGACCACTTTTGTCCAAAATTTCATATTCTCATCGCATAGATTGTCATTGTCATTATCTTCATCATAATCATTGCTATCTTCATCATTCTCTGAATTTTTTGAAATTGGATATAATTTAAAAGCTTTTACAAAATTCGAACTACTGTCTGTTGTTGTAGCAACTATCTTGTTTTGTATTTTATAGGTTGTATGGATCTTATACAAAACATTAGCCAGAACAGTATATGTTTGTCTTCCTTTTAAGAGACAACATGCTAAAGATACTGAATGACGCTGAAGAGTCTTTTGATCTATCCAATGACAAGTCACCCCAATATAACCTCTTTTACCTTTACTCCAACAGTCAGTTGTGGTTGCAACATACACAACATCTCCAAGTTTTGAAGTAATATCTTCAATCATTGATAAATACAGATTGTTAATACGTAGGCTTAACTTCACCAAATTCACTAATGATGGTTTATTAACTAAATTTTAGGGTTGTGTTTCACTAACAATAAAGTTTACGACAAGTTGATCTATGCTTTTTAATTTAAAATGCTCATTTCCTTTTTCAGTTCCGTATTTCTCAAGAGTAGGTTGCACCACTCCTTTTTTCACATTCTCTGATGAACTTAATTTTTTCTTTTTAACAAAAGCATTTTTTTTACCTTCATTTATAGGTTTTTTAAAAGCAACCATTTTGAATGGGCGAATTCTCTAATGAAAAAGGAAAAATTTTAAATTATTAGTTTTTACTAATAAGCAAATCAAATTTGGAACCTCAGCAAATTCAAAGAATTACATTCTTTATTCAACATGGTGTAATTATTGAATTTACATGTTTACCAATATATGCACCTATTCAAGTTTCTTAATGTTTACTATAATTTCTTTTTTGCATGCGCTTGTATAAGGTACATAGAGCGATACTATGCATGCTAAGTATGTATTTTATTTCATACATAATTCAAAATAAGTAAACTTAATTAAATTCAAAATGGTAGGAAACACTAACCCTTATTTACCTTAATATGCCGTTTTAGATTCGATGATGTATTTTTAGCTGTACTTATTTCTTTTCCTAAAGGGCCACACAAAACACATTTTCATTTATATTATTGCCATTTATTCCATTGAATACAAAAAATGATTCTAAACCGCTCCAAGGCAAACGTTCATCAAAGAGAAAATGAAAACATTACATAGTGTTAAGCATAATGAGAAATTTTGTTGCATAGACTTGTGACTTTAGTTAATCCAAGGACGTTAGTTAATAAACTTACTTTAAAAACAATAAACTTAAGTCGATGCACTATAAATTAGATAAAAAGTAACAGCATATTTCATAAAATCTTATCATTAACTTCAGTATTATTATTACATGCGCAATTGCTAACATTTTCAATAACTGAAACATCACTGACAATATCAATAATCGGATTCATTTTACCAACTAAAACCACGTGAAATAAAACTGCATTAAAAAGTCCTTTTATTTATTGTTTATTTATTTTACGCGGTTTTAGTTCGGATTTAGTTAGCCACATGTACTAATTTTGAAACTATCAGAACTAATTCAAAAATTAGTACATGTGGCCAACTGAATGCGAACTTAGATTGGAGATTATCCAAATACAAATCATTTTCTTTTTGAACTTTAAAAACAACTATTGCAAAAAGCAAAATTATAAATTTTTTAAAGAACTATTACTTTTTGTTCACGTTCCTTCAAAAAAAGAATTCATTCTCCTTCCTCGTTCCGTTATTTTAAAAGAAACCAGTTCCAAGCTTCGTTCCTTAAAAAAGGAACTAGTTCCAGGAACTCGTTCCTTTTGGAATGCGTTCTTCCAAACACTGGGATTGCGATCAGTTAATTGATGGTTCTCGTAGTTTTTAACGGAAACTTCGTGCAAATTAATTTATTTACGTAAGTTATAACGAACCTTTGGAGTAAATTATTTGAAGTTACAAATCAATTGAATCAATTACTCGTCGAAATTTCAATATTACAATTTAATTGATGTCGGTATTTGTCGCGTTCGGTTAATTTTACGAACACACGTAATTTTAATATTTAATCGTTGCGTATTTCGTGTTTATATAGTTCGTAAGTCTTTCCTCAAGTTATAACTTATCTATAAAAGGCATCTTAAATACATCTATCCTCAACCGAAAAAAAGATATTTATCTATTAATTTAGTTTATACATCTAATGTATCTACAATTAGACATTAACAGAATCTTTGTTAATTAGATGTTTATTCGATGTTTAATATACGTCAAAAATATACGCATCTATGAAAAATACAAATTAGAATTGTCTTAAATGGTCTAAAAGACGTCTTTTGCCTACTGGGTGAACATTTTTTTCTTACTAAAACTTTTAACTCTTTTGTTAACGAACAGATCTTACACTAATTACGAAAAACTACGAACAGATCTTACGTACTATCTGACGCAATAATACGTAAAAACTTTGATTTCAAGTGACTAACAAATATGGCAACAACTTTATAATTAAATCATAATCATTCAATTGTTGTGAAAATAGATTATTAAAGCCGATAAAAAAAGCATTATGGTGCAAAATTATATTTAATAAGTGGTTTTTTGAATGTTCACGCTTGAGTAAAGTGAATAAAATTTGTTTCAG